>NW_027256886.1:89222857-89270357 GCF_029215685.1 Pituophis catenifer annectens | reverse complement strand
TTCAGGATAATGATGATTTATACAGGTTTCTGTGTAATTTGATATTCATTAGCTTAGCCAGACACATGCTGATATTAGCTCGTTAATTATGTTTCCTTTTGTTGAAAGCAGCCTTGTGAAAGCAATCTGTTCAAAGTTTTCCAAACTCATTCGGCTAAATGAATATTTAGCAGCTGTTCTTGCTATTGAGATGGTCACTGTGGCTTCATTTGACTCATACGTGGCATCAATCATGCCTACTGTAGAACAGCAAGGTTGTCTCATTACAAACCCATTTATGAAGGTTATGGGTGACGTTAACAAGCTACTGCATGTAGCAGCAGAATACAACTTTATAGTAACTTCAAGCATTCCCTGCATTGAGATTGGAGAAAGAATTTACCATCCAAATGCCGAGTAACTCAAGAAATCCAGAGAAAGGACCAAGATGGAATTGCAATAACCCTTGATTCCTTTCATGGATGAAATAAATGAAGGAATGAATTGCTGTAATTTCTGAGTATCGTACAGTAGCTGCTTTTACATTTCTCCCGTAGGGCATCTTTTAAGATGGAGAAGGGGTGATACCCAAGAGTTTTATTAACGCTCCTTCCACAATCTTGGAATTTTTCTCCAGAAGATTTGCCATCTCTGGAGGCTTTTAAAAAGATAGATAGATAGATAGATAGATAAATAGATAGATAGATAGATAGATAGATAGATAGATAGATAATAGAATAGAATAGAATAGAATAGAATAGAATAGAATAGAATAGAATAGAATAGAATAGAATAGAATAGATAATTTTATTTCTATACCGCCCCTCTCCCAAAGGACTCGGGTCGGTGCACAGCCAAGTAAAAAACACAATACAAATCCCCATTAAATTTAAAAATTATTAAAATTATTACATTTACATCCAAGTTTCGTTAAAAACCCAAAAATTTAAAACTCCGAATTTAAAACTACTTTACAAAGATAGCCCTGCCTGTCGAAAGAGCAGGGTCTTGAGGGCACAGCGAAAAACTCGGAGGTCAGAGATTGTGTGTATTTCCGGGGGCAGTTTATTCCAAAGGGCAGGAGCTCCCACAGAGAAGACTCTCCCCCTGGGTGTCGCCAGCCAACATAGTTTGGCCGACGGCACCCTGAGGAGTCCCTCTCTGTGGGAGCAAACTGGTCAGTGGGAGGCTATCGGTGGCAGGGCGGTCTCGTAAGTACCCAGGTCCTCAGCCATGGAGCGCTTTAAAAGTGGTAACCAACACCTTGAATTGCACCTGGAAGACCACTGGGAGCCAGTGCAGCTCGCGCAGGAGAGGTGTTACATGAGCGCAACGGGTTGCACCCATAATCACCCACGTAGCCGCATTCTGGACCAGTTGGAGCTTCCGAGTGCTCTTCAAGGAGAGCCCC
The DNA here is from genome assembly GCF_029215685.1 of Pituophis catenifer annectens. Lineage (NCBI taxonomy): Eukaryota > Metazoa > Chordata > Lepidosauria > Squamata > Colubridae > Pituophis > Pituophis catenifer. Next base: position 89,268,967 of record NW_027256886.1, on the reverse strand, counting down.
ATGTAGAGAGCATTACAGTAGTCCAGCCGAGAGGTAACAAGGGCGTGAGTGACCATGCGCAAGGTGTCCCGATCCAGAAAGGGACGCAACTGGCGGATCAGGTGAACCTGATAGAAGGCCCCCCTGGCCACGGCCGTCATATTCTCTTCTAAAGACAGCCGTGTGTCCAGGAGGACACCCAGATTGTGAGCCCTCTCTGTGGGGGGTAAAGATTCACCCCCTATGGACAGCGATGGAGACAGCTGACTATACCAGGACGCCGGAAGCCACAGCCACTCGGTCTTGGAAGGGTTGAGTTTGAGCCTATTTCTCCCCATCCAGACCCGCAAGGCCTCCAGGCAGCGGAACATCACATCAAGGGCATCATTGGGATGGTCTGGGGTGGAGATGTACAGCTGCGTATAATTAGCATACTGATGTACCCTCACCCCAAAACCATGGATGATCTCGCCCAGCGGCTTCACAAAAAGAGATTGGACAGCCCCCTGTCTGAAATAATATAGGGCTGTAATGGTGAACCTATGACATGCATGCCACAGCTGGCATGCAGAGTTCTCTCTGCGGGCACGCGAGCCATTGCCCAGCTCAGCTCCACCGCAGATGTGCGCGCACGTCTCCTGCCGGCCAGCTGATTTTTGGGATGCACGGGAACGGGGCACCTGTGGGAGATGCATGCACATGCGTGGGATGGGGGGAGTGTGGAGGGTGCAGTGCCCCCCATGGCCCATTTTTGGGCCTAGGAGGCTGCAGGGAGGCCTGCTAGGCCAAAAATGGGGGTGAGGGGGATTGTGTGTGCATGCAGAGCGGGTGTGGGGGGGTCGTGCATGCGTGCGGGCGCATTGCATTATGGTTGCCAGCACATATATGTGCTTTTGCACACGTGTGCACGCTTTCGGCACACAACGAGAAAAAGATTAGCCACTACTGATGTAGGGTCTCCTGCATAGAATTGGGGTTTCCAACCTTGGTAACTTTAAGACTCACAGAGTTGAAGTCCATAAGTCTTAAAGCTGCCAAGGTTGGAGACCCTCTGGCTTAGAAGACCTCCAAGGTCCCTTCCCACTCTATTATTCTGTGTTCTATTTTTGGGAAACGATTGATGGTTCGGTTTTTACCATGCATGCTATATCTCAGTGGTGAAATGTAAAATTTGTTACTACCGGTTCTGTGAGCATGGCTTGGTGGGGGGGGTAATGTGACTGGGGGGGGGCGTGGCCAGTTTTTTTTTAACTTTTAAAAGCATTTTTTCTACAACCTCTTCAGCTGAAAAGGTTATAGAAAAAATGCTTTTAAAAGCCTCTGACGATCCAGCATTTTTTTCGGCTGAAGAGGTTGTAGAAAAAATGCTTTTAAAAGTAAAAAAAAAAAAGCCTCTGATGATCAGGCAACTCAGCTGGGCATGGGGGAGGTGGGCGCAGGGATTTTTGCTACCGGTTCTCCGAGCCACCCGCCGCCATCGCTACCTGATCGAGTGATCCGGTCTGAACCGGGAGCATTTCACCCCTGCTATATCTGAACAGGAGGATCCTGGAGAGATAAGAGAAACTTCATTCTTCTACTTGACCTCAACATGGGCACTCAAATAATAAATATCAAGATACAGAGGCCCTCAAAAGAGTGCAGAGAAGAGCAACAAAGAGGATAAGGGGTCTGGAGTCTACATTGTATGAAGAACGGCTAAGTCTGTTTAGCCTAAGAATGAGAAGGCTTAGCGGAGACGTGATAGCTGTCTTCCAATACTTGAAGAGCTGTCATAGGGAAGGGGGCATCAATTTATTCTGGTCCAGGCACAGCTGGAGTTCTAGGTGCAATCAGTGGCAAACATGGTGAACACAGAACAGGAGATGGCCACAATGAAAAAACAATATCAGGGCAACCAGAATCCATCAATGCTGGCTGACTCTTGATGGACATTTCTGTGAGATGCATCAGACACGGAGAACAAACAAAAACCATCAGCAAAACACTTTTAGCCCTCTCGAACTCATGCTGCCCAACGGAAATATGTGATTAAATACCGCTAGTCCTCGTCTTACAACAATTTGTTTAGTGGCCATTCAAAGTTACAATGGCGCTGAAAAAAGTGACATGGCCCTTTCTCACACTTACGACCATTGTAGCTTCCCCCGTGGTCAAAATTCAGAGGCTTGGCAGCTGACTCGTATTTATGATGGTTGCAGCGTCTCGGGGTCGTGTGATCCCCCTTTTGAGACCAGCAAAGTCAATGGGGAAGGGAGATTACCAACCGGGGTTATTATCTGAACAGCTGTAGTGATTCCCTTAACACCTGTGACAAGAAAGGTGGTACAATGGGGCAGAACTCACTTAAAAACATGTCTCGCTTAGCGACAGAAATTTTGGGCTCTATTGTGGTCGTCAGTCGAGAACTACTTGTACATCCGGGGTGTCCAACTCGCGATGACACGTCGTCGTCACGTGACGTATCACAACTTCCCCCCCCTTCGCTAAACCGGGGGTGGGCGTGGCCCATCCGGCCCATGGGCCGTGAGTTTGACAGCCCTGCTGTATATCATTAAAAGTTCATTTCATATTCCTCAAGATTCCTGTGTGACACAATAGTGAGGCATGCTGGCTGGGGAATTCTGGGAATTGAAGTCCACAAGTCTTAAAAGTCACCAAGGTTGGAGCTGCCCTAGATCTATCTAGTTCATCTTCTATGTACTTTGTGGACAATGGGATACTTCTGGGAAGCTGACAAGCTTGGCCTGTGAGACAATACCTTCCTTTCACCGTTGTTTCTCAGCAACCAGTACAGCATAACAAACATGCTGCCTAAGAGTTAGCCAAGAACTAGCGGGTGTTCTTCTAGAAACCTCTCCAGTCCCTTCCTGAACCTCTCCAAATTGGCTGCAGTTGCTGGCAGCAGATTACAAAGTTTATTTATGCATGGGGTGATCAAAGGATTTCCTTGAATTGGTCTTAAAATTCACCTTCTTTTTGTTTTAATGGATGCTCTGAAGGCAAGCCGTCCCACTGATTGATTCTTCTCACTATCAGGAAATTTCTTCTTCTCTCCTTGATTACAGATTACAGATTAATAGAGTTGGAAGGGACCTTGTAGGTCATCTAGTCCAACCCCCTGCCCAAGCAGGAGACCCTACACCATTTCTGACAAATGGCAGTCCAGTCTCTTCTTGAAAGCCTCCAGTGATGAAGCTCCCACAACTTCCAAAGGCAACTTCTGTTCCACTGGTTGATTGTTCTCACTGTCAGAAAATTTCTCCTTATTTCTAGGTTGAATCTCTCCTCGGTCAGTTTCCATCCATTATCCATTGTCTGGCCTACAGGTGCTTTAGAAAATAGCTTGACAGCTTCCTCTCTGTGGCAGCCCCTCAAATATTGGAAGACTGCTATCATGTCTCCCCTGGTCCTTCTCTTCACTAGACCAGCCATGCCCAGTTTCTGCAACCGTTCTTCATATGTTTTAGCCTCTAGTTCCCTAATCATCCTGGTTGCTCTTCTCTGCACACTTTCTAGAGTCTCAATATCTTTTTTATAGTGTGGTGACCAAAACTGAATGAAGTATTCTAGGTGTGGCTTACTAAGGCTTTATAGAGTGGCATTAGTACCTCACTTGATCTTGATTGTATCCCTCTGTTAATGCAACTAAGGGTTTATTTTCCATATGTTGTTGTTGTTGTTGTTGTTGTTGTTGTTGTTGTTGTTGTTGTTATTATTATTATTATTATTATTATTATTATTATTATTATTATTATTTTGGTCTTTCCTTCTGGTGCTTTGAAGAATATGTTGACTAGAAGCTTGATGATGATGGTTGCTTTTATTATCAGCCAGATTAATCCCACTGCAGAATGAAGGCCTCTTACTTGATAGTTATGGACCCTGATCTACCATATGGTCCTGTGTGAGTTTGTAAATAGATGGGTTTTTCCCCCCTACCGCCTGATCTTCTGCCTTCTCTGAGATAGAGAAGTTCAGGATCTATTCCAGGAGACAATCAACCTAGAAATAAGAAGTTACCTAACAGTGAGAAAGAACAGTTAGTCAGTGGAATGACTTGCCACCAGAAGTTGTGGGTGCTCCATCATTGGAGGCTTTTAAGAAGAGACTGGACAACCACTTGTCTGAAATAGTATAGGGCCGTGATGGCGAACCTATGGCACGCATGCCACCTGTGACACGCAGAGTCATATCTGTGGGCACGCGAGCGTTACCATAGCTCAGCTCCAGTGCGCATGCGCGTGCCAGCCAGCTGATTTTCGGGCCTTCCAGGCCCACCGGAAGTCCAGAAACAGACCGTTTCCAGCCTCCGGAGGGTCTCCGGAGGGTGGGGGTGGGGGTGGGGAAGGCTGTTTTCACCCTCCCCAGGCTCCAAGAAAGCATCTGGAGCCTGGGGAGGTTAAAAAACGGGCCTTCCGGTTCCACTGGAAGTTGGGAAACAGGCTGTTTCCGGCCTCTGAAGGGCCTCGTGGGGGGGGGGGGTAAGGCCGTTTTCACCCTCCCAGGCTCCAAGAAAGCCTCTGGGGCCTGGGGAGGGCAAAAAATGGTGCTACCGGGCCCACCGTGCCATCGTGTGCCAAAAGCGGTGAGACCGCGCCGGGGGGGGGGTTGTCACACTTGCATGGGAGCAGGGCGCATTGAATTATGGGTGTAGAGAAAGTTTTTTTACAGTGTTTTGTAATCATTCTGAAATACTTGCTACGGAGGGTGTATCAATCTTTAAACAATGGATGAATTAATATCCTCACTAAGAACAAAGAAAATTAAGAGAATGCCTGTTAGCTATTAACAATACAAGTAGTTCTTGACTTAAGACTGCAATTGAGTCCAAAATTTCTGTCGCTAAGTGAGATATTTTTTAATGGTTCTATCTTCTCTTGCCATTCTATCACATCCTGAGGAGAAGATGACTCATCTAAAATCACCCAGAAAACTTATTTTGCTCTCTCTCTCTTTCTCTCTCTCTCTCTCTCTCTCCTTCCCTCCCTCTCTCTCTCTCTCTCTGTGTGTGTGTGTTTGTGTGTGTATCTTTCTCTACAGTTTTTGTAATCATTCTATCTTCTCTTGCCATTCTATCACATCCTGAGGAGAAGATGACTCATCTAAAATCACCCAGAAAACTTATTTTGCTCTCTCTTTCTCTCTCTCTGTGTGTGTGTTTGTGTGTGTATCTTTTTCTACAGTTTTTGTAATCATTCTGAAATATTTGCTACGGACGGTGTATCAATCTTTAAACAATGACTGAATTAATATCCTCACTAAGAACAAGGAAATTAAGAGAATGCCTGTTAGCTATTAACAATACAGGTAGTTCTTGACTTAAGACTGCAACTGAGTCCAAAATTTCTGTCGCTAAGTGAGACATTTGTTAATTTTACAAACTTTCTTGCCGCATTTGTTAAGTGAATCACTACAGTTGTTAACGTGGTTGCTAAGTGAATCTGGTTTCCCCATTGATTTTGCTTGTCAGAAGGTCGCAGAATGGGATCACGTGACCTTGGGACTCAGGAAGGGTCATAAGTATGAATCAGTGGCCAAGCGTCTGAATTTTGATCATGTGATCATGGGGAGGCGGCAAAGGTTGTAACTGTGAAAAACGGTCATAAGTCACTTCTTTCAGTGCCATTGTAACTTTGAACTGTCACTAAACGAACTGTGTGAGGACTCCTGCAAAAATGAATTCTCCATGCTCCCAACGGATATCTAAATGAAGTAGAGAAACATTCACCCACCTCCCGCTGACTCAGCTGTACATCTGGGGTTTATATCTAGACGATCTATGAGAACAAGTTTTGATTCTACAATCTCTTCTTTTTTGTCTGGATCTTGAAATTGTCCTTTTGGGCTTTCTGTTTGCTTTGGGGTAAATCAATAGCTTTTCACCTTATCACCCAAAGAGAGAGAGAGAGGGAGGGAAGGAGGAAGGGAGGGAGGGAGAGGGGGAGGGAGAGAGAGAGAGAGAGAGAGAGAGAGAGAGAGAGGGAAGGCAGGAGGGAGAGGGGAGGGAGAGATAGAGAGGGAGGGAGAGGGAGAGATAGATAGATAAAGGGGGAAGAGGGAGGGAGGGGGAGGGAAAGAGAGAGAGGGAGGGAGGGAGGGAGGGAGAGAAAAAAAGAAAGAGAGAGAGAAAAGAGAGCAATGCATTCAATACTAGGTGAGGACTTCTAGGTTTCAAAGTCTGTGGAGATTCTCATCCAGGTCATAGTTCTCTCAAAGATGCTTTTTCAAAAGACAAGGGGATTGGTTTGTTTGTTGGTTGGTTGGTTGGTTTTCCTTGAGGAAGAAGAAGAAAACGTTTCGCTTCTCACCCAAGAAGCTTCGTGACTTCTGATGGTGGGAGGATGGAAGGATAGGTATTGACGGCGGAGACCAGATGGTAGGAGGAATGGAAGGATAGCTTTTGATAGGATGTGGTGGTGGGAATGGAAGGGTTACATTTCTTTGCCATCATCTGGTTGTTAGCACTCTCTCTGAGAGCTCTTGAGGCCACTTGGGAGTTTATCTGTGGGGGCTCCTCAGCGCAATCGGTTGTGGAATCTTCTTGGAAGTACTACAACGGTTGAATTGTAGACTGGATGTAGGTGATGTCTTCTTCCTTCCCCCTCTCTGTTGAGGGAAGGGTATTCAGTTCTAACCCAGATGGATTCTTTGACTCCTCTTTCAAACACGTTGTCCTGTCTATCCAAAATATGGACTTTGCTGTCCACAGGTCCAAAAAGTGGCCTTTGACTTTCAAACGCAGATGGACCGCTGAACCTTGTCCTGATGGGTTTGGTCTCCTATGTTCTTCATCCTTCTTGGGTGAAGAATCCATTTTCTTCCTCTTCTTCCTCAAGGAAGGGGGAAAAAAATAACAGTCTAGTTCAGTGATGGCTAACCTTTTTGCCATCACGTGCCAAAAGCGGGGGAGCGCAGGAGGGTTGCATGCACTTGTGCCCACAACCATAATTCTGGGTGCCCCGCCCCCACGCATGTGTGCACGACCCCCCCATGCTCCCCCCATTTTTGGCACGTGATGGCGTGGTGGGCCCGGTAGGCCCATTTTTCGCCCTCCCCAGGCTCCAGAGCCTTTCTTCCAGAAGTTGGCAAAAGGGCCATTTCTGGCCTCCGGAGGGCCTCGGAGGGAGGAGAGGCCATTTTCGCCCTCCTCAGGCTCCTAGAAAGGCTCTGGAGCCTGGGGAGAGCAAAAAAACAGGCCTTCCAGTCCCGCCGGAAGTCGGCAAACAGGCCATTTCCGGCCTCCGGAGGGCCTCTGGGGGGATGGGGAAGGCTGTTTTCGCCCTCCCCAAGCTCCTAGAAAGGCTCTGGAGCCTGGGGACAGAGAAAAACAGGCCTTCCTCACACACACACACACACCAGGCCCTCAGGAGGCAGGAAACTGTCTGTTTCCCTACTTCTGGTTGGCCCAGAAGGTCCAAAAATCAGTTGGCCAGTGCATGCATGCGCGCCGGAGCTTAGCTCCATACGCGTGCCATAGGTTCACCATCACGGGTCTAGTTGCTTTTTGGAAAAGCACCTTAAGTGTCTAGGTTTCAATGCAATTTCCGTTGTGTGAAGCTGATGAAACAACACTACAGCCTGAGCCTCTGCGATGGGAGCAGCACCCAAGAATCACAGCTAAACTCAAACATTTAGACGCCTCTCAGCTTCCGTTTGTTTGCGTCAGGGTTCCTGATGCAATTTCCCTTATACTTAAGGCTTTCTCGTAGATAGAACGTACCCCAAAAATATGAATGTTCTTCTTGAGCTGTCGGCGTACTAGCCATGAGCCTATTCTTGTATCCGTCCATCTTTCAGAGAAAAAATATTAATCCTCCCCTTGTTTCTAAACCGTGTCTCTTTTGAAATCCCTCTGACTCAAAGATGAATGATATTCCTCAAGAGGAAATTTATTCTTGTATAAGGATTTCCTTAGATCGTGAAGAGAGGGGAAAAAAAACTCTTTGTGGCGTTAGCGGCCGAGAATGTAGGCCGAGTGGAAAAGCACCAAAGTGATTTAATAGAAAAAGGTAATTCCTATTCAAACTGTATGGTCTCTTATTCATTTCCTCGGATTATCATCAAATTTATGTCACCAGCAAAAGGAGCTTTATTGAGTTTCACAGATATATTCCTTTTGCTTTCATTGTCATTAGTTGGCACACTGACATTTTCATATGTGTCTCAGCTAATGCCTCAAAATTACTCCAGCTACAAATGTAACAATTGAACAGATAATTTTAATAAGATTCAGCTTGACTTCAGACTGCACTCCTTCCTTTTTCTTTATAGAATGCAAATTGTAACCTGTTTTTAAAGCTGAGCAATGCAGTGAACTTTAATGGGATTTGACAACATCATATTAAGCACAACAACTACGCATAATGTACCGAAAAATTGGACGTGAAATTGGAAACATAGCTGAGAACAAAGTAAATTTACATGGTTTGGTAGTTTGAATGTCTGATATCATATTCTCTCATGCAGGCTCCATAAAAAAGCAAGGGGATTTAACAATGAATATCAGCGGAAAGTGCTTTTAAAGTTAAAGCTGATGGATGGCTTGTCAAAAAAAATAATTGCATTGGTCGGAAAGTCCAGGATGCGTGCTGAGGGGGAGAGGGGACGATATACAGAGAGGGTGATGGGAAGTGACAGTAGGTTGTCAAGAAGCAGTGGCTGGCCAGGGAAGTGTGAAGCAAGAGCTATAAGGTGGCAGAGTAGAACAGCCTGTCAGAGCAGGAAAGTGGCTTTAATACCCTGAAAAGCAAAGGAATCCGCCTGTCAGCCTTGCTCAGCCGTGCTGAAAGAGGAAAAGGAACATGGCAGAAAGTTAGAGACACTAAATGGGGGCTGGGGGGAAAACCAAGGGAAAAGCAAAAGCAAAAAAAAAAAGGAAAAGGAAAAGGAAAAGGGAGGGAGGAAAAAGGGGAAAAGCTGATGATTTCATTTGGGTCGACCAATGGCCGACTTGCGGCTGAAGGTGAGCGGGGTGGGCGGGTGGGCGTCACGTCACTCTGGGCCGAGTTGCAAGGCTTGGCCGAGGTTTGGGGTTTGGCTGGCCCTGTAGGCCAGTTGGAGCAGAGCGTTTTGGTTACAGCCGAGACAGGAGGAAATGAGAGTGGATTCTGCCTGGAGGCATTCTTCTGGCCCACGGGAGCTTCCTTGCTGATTGGGTGCCCTCTTGTTTCTTTCCGTTGGGTGCAGCTGAATAGGAATGGAAGCCCGGACCAATAAAGTGGCATGAGCTTTCCTTCCTTCCTTCCTTCCTTCCTTCCTTCCTTCCTTCCTTCCTTCCTTCCTTCCTTCCTCCCTCCTCTCTAGCTACTTCCTTCCTTGCTTCCTTCATTTCTTCTTCTCTCCAACCCTCCTCTCTACCTCTTTCCTTGCTTCCTTGCTTCCTTCCTTCCTCCTCTCAAGCTACTTCCTTCCTTGCTCCCTTCATTTCTTCTTCTCTCCAACCCTCCTCTCTACCTCCTTCCTTGCTTCCTTGCTTCCTTCCTTCCTCCTCTCTAGCTACTTCCTTCCTTGCTCTCTTCATTTCTTCCTCTCTCCATCACTCCTCTCCAGCTCCTCCCTCCCTCCCTTCTCTCTACTTCCTTCTTTGCTTTCTTCATTTCTTCTTCTCTCCAACCCTCCTCTCTACCTCCTTCCTTCCTTCCTTGCTTCCTTGCTTCCTCCTCTCTCCTTCCTTCCTTCCTTCCTTCCTTCCTTCCTTCCTTCCTTCCTTCCTTCCTTCCTTCCTTCCTTCCTTCTTCTGCCCATTGAAAGTGCCAGCAAAAGCCTTGGAATGTGTGAAATACAGAAACAAATTCATTTGTATGCATATACACACTTGCGTTTGAAATCAATTGTCCCCCAGAAGCCGAAGCCATAATAATTACAGGTAGTCCTTGACTTATGACCACAATGGAGCCCAACATTTCTGTTGCTAAGTGAGACAATTGGTTAAGTGAGTTTTGTGAGCCCCCGTGTTACGACCTTTCTTGCCACAGCTGTTAACGTGAATCACTGCAATTGTTAAGTTAGTGACACAGTTGTGAAGTGAGTCCCGCTTCCCCATTGACTTTTCTTGGCAGAAGGTCTCAAAAGCGGGGAATCACATGACCCCAGGATACTGCAACCGTCGTAAATATGAATCCGTTGCCAAGCATCCGAATTGGTCGTGAGTGTGAAAAACGGTCATAAGTCACTTTTTTGCAGTGCCATTGTAACTTCAGACTGTCACAAAACGAACTGTTGTTAGCCTGACTAGGTGGCTCAGTGGCTAAAACACTGAGTTTGTCGATCAGAAAGGTCGGCAGTTCGGCGGTTCGAATCTCTAGTATAGGTCTCCTGTGTGAGCAGGGGGTTGGACTAGATGACCTCCAAGGTCCCTTCCAACTCTGTTACTATTACAAGTCAAGGACGACCTGTATCATATAAATAACCGGTAGCACTTTGTCATCTGGTGCAGCATTTCTTTGCAGCAGGCTACGAGAAACTTTGGAGTTGTCCTAAATACGTCAGTTTTAACATCTATTAAAAGGTACCATTGTGCTCGTGTTATTCATTTGACAGGATTATTTTTGTTTACGAAAGGCAAAAGGTCCCGTTTAGAGATGGCAAGAATATAACTGTCCCTAAATGTGGATTGCTTAATTAGCAATCCCTTCTATGACTCTCTTTCTCTACGCCTCTCTTAAACACAATACACAGACTTTATTGGCGAAGCGCTTTGATTCCCCGAGATTTTGGATGGCGCCCGCTTTCTTGTCGTCTGACTTGGTCCAAGAGGCACCAGTTGTCATGAAGTGGGAAACTCGAACAGATGGCATTCGTACCACAGAACCGCTGAGAAATATTAAGGACGGTGCCCTTAGTAAATCAGAGAGAAGTGTGAAGGCAGAGGGGGCTATTTGAGTTCAAATTCTTGCTGCTCAGAGTGCCTGCTCCTGGGGCAATCCTTGGCAACTGGCCAGGCCGTTTGGATATTTCCCCTTTCCCGGCCAGATTAGTAGTAAAAAATTGGATGGGCTTTAATGGGTTAAACCGCAAGATACAAGAGGCTGTGAGAAAGAGTAGAGTTGCAAAAGGCAGCAATCGTTCTAGCAAGCGGATAAGCTTGTGAATTAGAACTTTCTGACTAAGAGAAGTGTTTTAAGGCTTGAATTCGTCATTCTTCAATCCAGGTTGAAGATTGGGGGGGCGGGGGGCAGGCCCAGGATGCGGGTGTTTGTGCAAGGATGACTTATGCTTTTAAATTCTGAAATTACATCAAGGTGTGCCCCCTGTGTCACTTTGAAAGAAACATAATGCCAATTTTACAACTGAATGTTTTGCACTGTTGGTTAGTCTTGGTGTTGTTCCTTGCTTTAGTGACAGAAGTGTTTGTTCTCGAGTCTGACCTTCCTTCCTTCCTTCCTTCCTCCCTTCTCCCTCCCTCCCTCCCTCCCTCCCTCCCTCCCTCCCTCCCTCTCTCCCTCTCTTCTTCCTTCCTTCCTTCCTCCCTCCCTCCCTCCTTCCTTCCTCCCTCCCTCCCTCCCTTCTTTTTTTTTTTAATTTGATTTATATGCCGCCCTTCTCCGGAGACTCAGGGCGGCTTACAATGCACTAAGCAATAGCCTTCATCCTTTTTTATATTTATACAAAGTCAGCTTATTGCCCCCACAACTGGGTCCTCAATTTACCTACCTTAGAAAGGATGGAAGGCTGAGTCAACCTTAAGCCTGGCGAGATTCGAACCTGCAGTAATTGCAGGCAGCTGGTCTTAATAACAGGGTGCTTTAGACCACTGTACTACCAAGGCTTCTTCCTTCCTCCCTTTCTCCCTCCCTCCCTCCCTCCCTCCTTCCCTTCTTCCTTCCTCCCTTCCTCCCTCCCTCCCTTCTTCCTTCCTCCCTCCTTCCTCCCTTCTTCCTCCCTCCCTCCCTCCCTCCCTTCTTCCTCCCTCCGTCCCTCCCTTCTTCCCTTCCTTCCCAAAACAGCACCTATTCCACCTCAGGTAAATGAAACTCCCCTTTTTAATGGAGTATTTACAAAATGACTCAATACAGTTGTAAAAGTTCTTTGTTCTAATGCACTCAGTTTCATCTTTGCCTTCCAGTACATAATAACTAATGACAGGTCTCCATTAAACGGTGACAACGTTGCTTTGTGGTTTACATCTTAGAAATACGCAAATAGGGGAGGGGGGGCAGGAAAAAAAGGCATATAAAACAATGTTTGAAGAAAGAAGCAGCTTTCTCCAGTGGCTCTGGCTCTTCTAGCCAAATTTCACGTTGCAAGTCTTATCCCACGCTTTATCTCGTTTTGTCATGTCACTTTCAAAACCCGTGATCTAGAATGGACAGTGTCCAATGACAGAAAATAAACAGTTTATTAGCTCTTAAGCACAAATATCTATTTGGGAGAGATCAGGGGAGCCGGAAGTTTAGCAATCCACGTGGAGAGTTGGACAAAGCCACCGTGCAGTTTTTCAGAGTGCTAATAATATTTTGCATATAAAGAGGTTTTTATTACAATGCAAATGCAGAACAGCTTGTTTGAAAAGGTCATACGGTTCATTCTTTCTTTTTCTTTTTTTTAAAAGTCCTACCACATAAAAGCAATACCTTTTTTTTTTTTTCCTGCTGATCGGATATAACAAAGCTTTAAATGTTAAGGTCTTTATTGTCAGGAGTCTTCCAGGGGTTATAGTATATTTCTCTCCTCCCACCCAATCCCTGCTCGTTGACACTTTTTCTTCTTCTTCTCCTTCTCCTTCTTCTTCTCCCTCAACTACTAAGTTCTTTTCAGGCAAATGAGGCTCAGTCGAGGCTAGAAACCGAACTGAAAAATGTAAAAATGGACAAGATGAATTGCCAAGGCCTCCGTGCATAAATAAATTACAGGGGGAAACAAGATGAACAATGATTGTGTGGTTGAAGACCTGGCTGAATACTCGTGTCAGGTGGTGATTGGAAGAATGATAAATGGAGTGACCTAACAAAAGGATTGACTTCTCCAAAAGACAGGCCCCTTTAATGGATGGGAAAGGATGAAGCCTCATTTAGAAAGGAGAGGCTGTTTGCTGTGCAGATATGACAAAGGGAAAGTCGACAACCATTGATTTACATTCGGGAATGACAGTTGAAAAATTCAACAATAATCATGACAAATGAGAAGCGATGCAGTCAGAAGGAAAAGGGGGGGGGGAAGAGAAGCAAAAAAAAAAAAAAAGTCAATACGTTAAGCTTGAGAAGAAATGCCAAGGTCACAGGGAAAGGTTCCCAAACTTTGCTTTTGACAACCTTAATGGGGGGAATATCGGGAAAGATGAGGTCCAGGTTGTACGGTACGGCTTAGAGGGAAGGATTGGAATGGACATTAGTTCGTCTCAGCTTCTTCCAAACTGCTCTTAAATGTTCACTGCAGCTTCTGGGAAGAAGTTGTTCTCCTGATTTCTTCGCATCGCCGTGCAGAAATTGTTGGAATGAAAATATGTGAGCAATCTGAAGTTCCTTCAAATAAAATAACGTAGATTTTTCCTCCCCACCCCTTTTCTTTTCTTTTTTTTCCTTTCTTTCTTTCTTTCTTTCTTTCTTTCTTTCTTTCTTTCTTTCTTTCTTTCTTTCTTTCTTTCTTTCTTTTTTTTTTTGCTGTGCAGGCGGATAAATTTATTATCTTTGTATTTTTAAAATCCACACAGATGCCACAGGAACGCGGAGACGATGGGGAAAGCAAGGTGGCTGCTTTGTTATTGACGGAGGAAAAATAAGTTTTGGTGACTTTTGCCTCGGCTGCTGGAATGCCTGCCCTTGCATTTTTTTAAAAAAAAAAAATAATAAAAAGGAAGAAAGAAAGAAATATGAAGGCGCCGTTAATGAGGTTTCAAGTTAGTTTGGGGGGGAAACAATCGTGTTAGAAAAGCAGGGAAGGCGTTTGGAAATTGTCCAGCTTTCTAGCATATGCTTGTGCAGTTCTTGAGAAAGCTGTTATAAATAATTAGAGGAGGATCATATTTCACTGACATTTCTGTATTTGCAAAGAAAAAAAAAAGTCTATTCAGGCAATGTTTGTAAAATAACTGTCCTTTATAAAAGAAATGAATCAGTACTTTTCCTCAGTCTGGAGCATATTAAATGGCACAAAAATCTTTATTAAGCAATTTTAAAATAAGATGTGCCGGGGGAAAATATTTCATTTGGCCTTGATTTGTCTTCTGTGGCCACTGGAGTAATGATCTGTGAGTCCGGGGCTCACATGAGGAATGGCTGAGCCAGAAGGAGAAATAACTCTGAGGTCCACAATAAGAAAGAAAGAAACGATGAATGGTTGGATAGTTGTGTAAAGATACTGCCCTTCTGTTCTCCCTTTCTCCTTTCTCCCTTGTTCACCTGGATATTTGGGGGGATGAAAAGAGGAGGCAGCTAAGCACACCTTAACTGTCTTGTTGGCATACGAAGCAAAAGAAACTCCCGAGACATTATTTTACCAAGGGTATAACTTTACTGATAGATCCATACAGGCACAGAAGAAGTGAAACTAGCTCTGAGGTTTTTGCGTGAAAATAGCATAGTGCAGTGATGGCGAATCTTTTCAGCACCGAGAGCCCAAACTGAATTTTCCCTATTCCCCATGTGGGCTGTCCATTGTCCAACACGTTCCTTTTATTTTGGGAAAACAATCTGCGGAAGGTTCCCATCACACAACCTTGAAGTGTCAGGATTTTCTCAGGCTGCAAACAGTTCACATACATTCCTCATCTCCCAATACATCCCAAGCATTCCGTTTCCCCCCTCCTTTGGTTTCTGTTGTCAAGTTGAGAGTAGAGGTGGGTTATGAGTCAACTTTGATAGTTTCCTTTTTAACTCCATCACAGTGTATGATTTTGGAGAAGGAAAAAAAAGAATAGTACCGTAAGGAAGGCTGAACGCCAAAGAATTAATGCATTCAACAGTTGGAGAAGACTCTTGAGAGTCCCTTGGACTTCAAGGAGATCAAATCGGTCATTCCTAAAGGGAATCAATCCTGACTGTTCTTTGGAAGGAGAGACACTGAAGCCCGAAGCTCAAATACTTTGGCCACCAAATGAGAAGAGAGGACTTCCTTGGAGAAGACCCTGATGGAAGGCAAAAGGAGAAGGAGACAAAAGAGGATGAGATGGTTAGATAGTGTCATTGACTCAATGAACATGAATTTGGGCAAACTCAGCGGGAGAAGTAGAGGACAGGCGGTCTTGGTGTACTGTGGTCCATGGGGTCACAAGGAGTCAGGCACAATTTAGCAACTGAACAATATCAACAACGACAACAAATAGGGAAGTAATTCCAACTTTGAAATTATTAACTGTGGATAGGTTTTCTCCCATTGGTTCTCCGCATTAGCTAAGATGTTGTTCTAATGCAGGGATGGCTAACCTTTTTGTCGTCGGGTGCCAAAAGCACACACCCGTGTGCCTCCACTCATAATGCAATGCGCCTGTGCCCCCCACCCCTGTGCATGTGTGAGAGACTCCCCGCAGTTCCACCACCCCCTACACATGCACATGCGAGCCACCCACAGCCCGTTTTGGGCCTCGCAGGCCTCCCTGCAGCCTCCTGCAGTTTTTGGTCCCAGGAGGCTGCAGGGAGGCCTGTTAGGCCCAAAACGGGCTGTGGGGGGGGGCGCACCACACCCCTTCACACACCCCGCCTCCCACGCATGCACAGATGACCCCCCTTCCCCCCGCACATGCGCACACATCTCCCGCATGCGCCTCACTCCCTGCGCATGCACGACAGATACCCGAAAATCAGCTGGCTGGCGGGAGGTGAGCGCATATGCGTGGTAGAGCTGAGCTGGGCGACAGCTCGTGTGCTCGCAGAGAGGGCTCTGTGTGCCACCTGTGGTACATGTGCCACAGGTTCGCCATCACGGCTCTAAAGGATCCATTTGACATCGACTGTCAGAGCTTTCCCTTAGTTGAGGGACAACTGATAAATATTTCACAAAGATAAATAAACAAACAAATACATAGAAAGATGTCCTCACACTCTCTTTTTGGTAACCCCGTGATTTAGGCTAGCCTGCAGTTGAAGCAACGAGTGAAGTGGCAGGTCTCTCTTGCTCAAGGTTAATATTCTGTTAAACCACCTTGGTTTTTTAACATTTGTAGAGCTGACTAAAAAAGTCTATATTTTCACCCAAGGAACTGGAAGTGCCATAAGCATTTTCATTTCATGTTATGTTGCTGCCGAAGGGTGCATTTCTTAAAATATTCCACAGCTCAGAAATTATTTATTTGCCACTATTTATAATAAATTATTTAGAGTGCAAAGTGCTTCACAGGCTGCTATAAATATATTAGTCTTTCAGGGGTCAAAAGGCACCTTATTGTTTTTGCTGCAGAAAGCTAGCTCAAGTCTCTTTTTGGAAAGTCATCTCTTTTAAAAATCTGAATTAAAGGGAACATTTATCCCTATTTAGGCTTTTGTAAATGTGCGGGCTTTTAGTGACTTTATATTCCTGCCAAGGGAGGGAATTCCTTCTTTGCATGTGTTGGAATACATATTAGAATGTATTTTTGTATTGCAACAGCTACAGAATTATTCAGCCAGGAGATGGCAGCATTTCGTGTGTGTCTATGGTTATAATCTATGGTTTCTTTATGTTCTGAGGAGAGTTTCCTGTTTCCTGTTACAGTTGAATAGTTGTGCAGTAAAGCACATGGTGACTGTACTTTTTGTTTGCTCTTTGGTGCTTTATAGAAAACAGAATTTCTAACAGCATGGCAGTCAAGAAGCTTAATTTCACCTGCAGAAGTTTTCTTCCTAAAAACAATCATAACTGGAGATGTGGTTAATGTCATTTGACCAGCGTTGAAACCAACGCTTATTCATTTCATTCAGTTAACATGTTGTTGTATTTTTAGTTAGAACTTTCTGATTTGATTTGGTTGTTTCAACTTTTATGACCTGGTCTTCGAATGTCATGATTGTTTGTATGTTTGTTTGACCAATGTTAGTAGGGACGTCTCAGGTAGATTAAGTAGATTGGTAGATTAAGCTCTACCAATTTGACAATGGGTGCTACTTATTAGATATAAAAAGGTAGTCTCGACCTATGACTACAATTAAGCCCAACATTTCCCACGCTAAGCAGGATAGTTGTTAAGTGAATTTTGCCCCATTTTATGGTCTTTCTTGCCATGATTGTTAAGTGACTCATTGCAGTTGAATGTTAAGTGAATCTGGCATCCCCATTTGCGAATGGTGATCACATGACCACCAGGACATTGCAACCATCATAAATCCAAATTGTAATCTCGTGACCATGGGGAGGTTGCAATGGTTGTTAAGTGTGAAAAAGGGTCCTAAGTCACTTTTTTTCAGCACCGTTGTAAATTCGGTCACTAAACAAATAGTTGTAAATCAAGGACTGCCTGTATAGCAATAGCAATAGCAATAGCAATAGCACTTAGACTTACATACCACTTTACAGTGCTTTTACAGCCCTCTCTAAGCAGTTTTACAGAGTCAGCCTAATGCCCCCAACAATCTCGGTCCTCATTTTACCCACCTCAGAAGGATGGGAAGACTGAGTCAACCTTGAGCCGAGTGAGATTCGAACTGCCAAATTGCAGACAGCTGGCAGTCAGCAGACGTAGCCTGCAGTACTGCACTCTAACCACTGTGCCACCAAGGCTCTATGTCATCCCATATATTGTATTTTTTGGAGTATAAGATGCTCCGGACTATAAGACGCACCTACCTTTTTTGGTGAGAAAAACAAGAAAAAGAAATCTGCCTCCCAGCAATTTTGCCTCGTTGCAGCAAACAGCAAACAGCCTGCTTTACTTTCACTTTCGTTGTCAGCATAGCTTGATTAGCACAAGAAAAAAAAAATTGCTCCCAGCAATTTGCCTCCTTGCAGCAAGCAGCAGAGGCCAGTGCAGCAATAGGCAATGGCAATCCCTGCAGCCTGAAACAGTTGAGAACCTATACCATTTCAGACAAGTGACTGTCTAGATCCGTGATGGCGAACCTATGGCACGCATGCCACAGAGATATGGCACACAGAGCCATATCTGTGGGCATGCGAGCATTGGCCTATTTCAACTCCAGTGTGCATGCAAGCGCTGGCCAGCTGATTTTCGGGCTTTCCAGGTCCACCAGAAGTTGGGAAATGGGCTTTTTCTGACCTCCAGAGGGCCTCCGGGGTGGGTGGATGGGGAAGGCTGTTTTTGCCCTCCCCAGGCTCCTAGAAAGCCTATGGAACCTAGGGATGGCGAAAAACGGGCCTAACGGACTCACCGTGCCATCACGTGCCAAAAGTCAGGGGAGTGTGTGGGGGGTTCACATGCACATGCGCGGGGCACATTAAATTATGGGTGTGACCCCCCCATGCTCTCCCAACTTTTGGCAACGCAATGGCAAAAAGGTTAACCATCACTGGTCTAGACTCTTCTTAAAAACCTCTAACGGCCTCCCACCGGCCGGTACGCTCTCACAGAGAGGGACTCCTCCGGGTGCCATCGGCCAAACAATGTCGGCTGGCGGCCCCCAGGGGGAGAGCCTTCTCTGTGGGGGCACCTACTATCTGGAACGAGCTCCCCCCAGAGATACGGATCTACACACCTTCCGCCACGCTCTTAAGACCTTTTTATTTCACCAGGCTGGTCTGGCCTAACCTTTCCCATTCTTTTTTAATGTAAATTTTAATGTAAATTTTAATTTGTTCTTAACCTCGGGTTTTAAATTTGTCTTGGGCTAAATTGATTTAATTCGATTTTATTTCTGCTCTTGATTTTTGTATTTTACGTGTTTTATTCTGTGCCTGTTCACCGCCCTGAGTCCTTCAGGAATAGGGCGGTATACAAATTAAATTTAAAAAAAAATAGCGATGGAGCACTCAGGATTTCTGAAGGCAAGCTGTTCCATTGGTTAATTGTCCTCACAGTTAGGAAGTTTCTCCTTAATTCCAGGTTGCTTCTCTCCTTTGTTAGTTTCCAACCATTGTTTCTTGTGTGGCCTTCTGGTGCTTTGGAAAATAAATTGACCCCCTCCTCTTCTTTGTGGCAGCTTCTCAAATACTTGAATGCTGCTATTATGTCCCCCCAATCCTTCTTTTCTCTAACCCAAATCCTGCAATCGTTCTTCATATGTTTTAGTCTCCAGACCTTTGATCAGTTCTTGCTTCCATTTTTACCATAACCATAAAATTGTATTAACCAAACCAGAGCGACTTTGCTTCGACCCAAGGCATCACACGGCTATAACTGAACGCATTGTTTTTTCTTAATAATCCTGGTATGTGGAATTAAAACATCAGTCGCTTCTTAACTGCGTCACACGGGTTTTCCATAACTTGCTAGAGACATACAGGCAATCCTGAGCTTACAACTTGTTCATTTAGTGACTGCTCAAAGTTACAGCAAGTGACTTATGATCATTTTTTACACTTAACGTCCATTGAAGCATCTCCATGGTCATATGATCAAAATTCAAATGCTTGGCAAATGGGTTGTACTTACGATGGTTGCAGTATCCTGGGATCATGTGATCCCCTTTGGAGACGGTGCTAAGAAAGGACCAAGAAAGGTCCTAAAATGAGGCAAAGCTACTTAACTCACTTAACGATGGGAATTTTGGATTGAGTTGTGGTTGTAAATCAAGGACTGCCTACGCTTACGCCAAACCGCTGGTGGGTTGCCCCCGGTTCAGACCGGTTCTATAGAACCGGTAGTAAAACCGGCGGGACGCTCTGCCCACCGATCCGGATGTCATCAGGAAGCTTCTGCGCATGCGCAGAAGCGTGTGTGCGCACGTGAGCAAAGCGAGCGCACATGCGCGGCCCCGTTGCGAACTGGTAGTAAAGGTAAGTAGAACCCACCCCTTCTCCGAACCAAGTCTTAGTGAATTCAAAGTAACTTTTAAACAGAAAGTTTGGAAAAGTTGTTTGGACAACATCCTGCCCGATTGAAATGTTGGTAGATTGCAATCTGCAAAGCAAATGTTAAATTATTAGAACAGAATGCTTTATCTATATCCGTGATGGCGAACCTATGGCCCGTGTGTCAGAGCTGGCATGCAGCGCCCTCTCTGTGGGCACACGAGCTGTTGCCCCACTCAGCTCCACTGCGCATATGCGCACATCTCCCACCAGCCAGCTGGCCTTCGGATTATTGTGCCCCCAGATATTGTGACCGTCATAACTATGAATCACTTGTCAAGCATCTGGATTTTGATCATGTGACCATGGGGGAGGAGGCAACGGTCGTAAGTGTGAAAAATGGTCCTTTTTTTCGGTGCTGTTGTAACTTCGAATTATCACTAGAGATACTATTGTATGTCCAGGGCTCCCTGTACTTGACAAGTTAACATCTTAAAAGCAGGGGTGAAATCCATCAGGTTTTGACAGGTTCTGGAGAACCGGTAACAGAAATTTTGAGTAGTTTGGAGAACCGGCAGATACCACCTCTGACTGGCTCCAGAGTGGGGTGAGAATGGAGATTTTGCAATATCCACCCCCCAGGAGTGGGGAGGGAATGGGGATTTTGCAGTATCCTTCCCCTGGAGTGGGGTGGGAATGGGAATATTGCAGTATCCTTCCCCTGGAGTGAGGAGGGAATGGGGATTTTTCAGTATCATTCCGCTGGAGTGTGGTGGGAATGGGGATTTTGCAGTATCCTTCCCCTGGCGTGGGGAGGGAATGGGGATTTTGCAGTATCCTTCCCCTGGAGTGTGGTGGGAATGGGGATTTTGCAGTATCCTTCCCCTGCCATGCCTACCAAGCCACGCCCACCATGCCACACCGCACCACACCCACCCATGCCTACAGAACTGGTAGTAAAAAAATTTGGATTTCACCACTGCTTAAAAGGTTAAACTTTCTTGTGCTGTGTGAGACATAAAACACAGCAGAAGTAATTTCTGCTTAAGGTGCGGTAGAACAGATTAAATTTAAGAAGAAAAGTCTGAGCTACAGGGCTGCCAAATGATATCTAAGCTTCATCAGTGGAGACACCTTTTTAACGTTAGAAATTGAGCAAAAAAAAAACACAACAACCCCAAAACATTAGTTTATAAATGACTGGGGCCAGTTTATTTGAGATAATCTGGGATCTGTAATAGCTTCTTACAATGCCTCTTACACTTGAGGCTTGCAAGCTAGCCCAGAAGAGACAAGAGCCTTTAGATTAAACATTTTCTAATCAGCTTTATCACTCATATCTGAATTTATCTTATTTGAGGAAAATGCCAATATATTAGCAGGCATATATGATACACAAGGTGACCCTACTAACTTAATGACATAATACATTATCCTTAATGAAGTCAATATCTTGTCTTTTAGCTGTCTGTCTATTGGGGCGATTAATTGCAGTGTCATTAAAGTTAGCTCTCTTTTCATTTGAGCTTGACAAGTCGCATAAAACTAATGTTCTTATCAGCCACTGCAATAGGTTTGAGGATGGAGGAAATTGTAGGACAAATAAGGGGGTACTGCTACACCTAACCTGAAGGAATTTTTCCAGGGACTGGGGTTTTATTTTTTCACTCTCCTTTCCCCCCCCCAAGCTGCTCCTGCTAACAAAGCAGCAAAGCAGCAAAATGAGAGGCTAAAATACTCTCAAGGATGGAAGGAACGGAGGAAAGCTTTAAGATGCGTTTTTGTTTAGTGACTTTGGATGAGATTGTAGCAAATGCCAAAGCATCCGAAACCATTGCATTATATGAAGGCATCGGGATTTGCAAAAGAGCCCTTCGGAGAAAAACTGTAAATCAGATTACCTCTCTTTAAACCCGAGTGCAATAAATAAGAGGGAAAGGTAGGGAGTTTGCTTCTTATAGGGCTGCAGCCAGGGGTGAAATCCAGAAGGTTCTGACAGGTTCTGGAGAACCGGTAGCGGAAATTTTGAGTAGTTCAGACAAGCGGTATCAGAAATTTTGAGCAGTTCGGAGAACCAGTAGTGGAAATTTTGAGCAGTTTGGAGAACCAGTAGTGGAAATTTTGAGCAGTTTGGAGAACCAGTAGCGGAAATTTTGAGTAGTTCAGAGAACCAGTAGCAGAAATTTTGAGCAGTTTGGAGAACCGGTAGCGGAAATTTTGAGCAGTTCAGAGAACCAGTAGCGGAAATTTTGAGTAGTTTGGAGAACTGGCAAATACCACCTCTGGCTGGCCCCAGAGTGGGGTGGGAATGGAGATTTTTCAGTATCCTTCCCCTGCCATGCCCACCAAGCCATGGCCACAGAACCGGTAGTAAAAAAAAAATCGGATTCCACTACTGGCTACAGCATCTGGGGTGTCAGCGGGTGGTGGAAAAAGGAAGTAAAAATCTTCCTTCCAAGCTTTAGGAGTCTAATTCTGCAGGAAATACAGACAGCAATAAGTGCAGCTGAGGGATGTGGGATGCAAAGCATGGGATAGCCAGAGCCTCGGGAAAGTCGACCTAGAGATTCCCTTGTCTTCCCCCCATTTTCTGAAACTGGGAGCCAGGACAGCTGTAATTTACAGTGTGTTATCTTTGTCTATAGCAGCAAGATGATATGAAGTAAATCAAGGTACGAGTAATGAAAGACTGGAAATTTATTCCTCGGAGCACACTTTAAAGTGTAGTGCCTGTTATAGGGCCGCTGCTGCCTGAAGATCCCAAAATGAGAGTTAGATGAAGGGTAATAAAGAAGCCGGCCAGCTCATGTTAATGTTGTTTGTCTGCGGTTAGTAATTGGGTAGCACTGATGAGCTGGGTGAAGACAAAGTGAGCCGCCTAGCCGGTATTGTAAATCTTACATTGTTGGAAGAAGCAGCAGTGCTAACCGATATTGATCCTTCCTTGGGCCTAGAGGTGAGCCAAGAAAACCAAGAAAAGAGCTTAGAACAGTGCGCCCCCGCAACCATTGGGGTACCAGGGATCGATTCCATGGAGATAGGTGTTTCCATGGACCAAAGGAGACGTGGTTTCCAGTGCTGCATGCATTCCGCAGATCGGGCTTTGCTTGTTTGTGTGTCCGATGCTGGTCCATGGACTGGAGGTTGGGGATCCTTGGCTTAGAGGGTTTTCATCGCACTTCTTAGCCTAGCCGAACTTGGAATTTGGCATGGGGTGTTTGTGTTAGTTTGCTGGAATGCGAGTAAGGAGGCTTACGTTGTAGTCCTCTCTTAGGCATGGGTGATTGTAGGTGAGCAGTTGTCAGGCTTGCCCCAGTTAGGTCCCTAAGAAAGAAAGACCCTCGACTCCATTCGATTGAAGCAATAGGCTCTTTTACTAAGGATTTGCAAACAAATCCTTCCAGGATTTGTTTGCTTTGCAAACAAAGCAAGGCTGGAACTAAGGTTTCCTGTGCAAAGACCACAAAGTTTTCCCCTTTCATGGCCCTCCTTGACCAGATTGTCAGTGTCCAATTGTTTCTTGTCCTGCCCTCTGGTGCTTTGGAAAATAATTTGACCCCTCTCTTCTTTGTGGCAGCCTCTCAAATACTGGAAGACTGCTATCATGTCAGCCCTAATTCTTCTTTTCTTTGGACTAGCCAGACCCAAACTTTGCAGTTGTTCTTCATATGGTTTAGTCTCCAGGCCTTTGATCATCTTAGTTGCTCTTCTCTGAACCTTTTCCAAGGTCTCAACATCTTTTAAATAATATGGTGGCCAAAATTGGTTGCACTATTCCAGGTGTGGTCTTACTAAGGTTTTGTAAAGCGGCACACTAATACCTCTTGTGGAAACGTTAAAAAAAACCATGTATTTTGCCTTCCTTCCTTGAGTTACATATAATGCAGGAATGAATGTGGACCTAACTTCAGGAACGTTTGACCATTTCCTTTCTGAAATGAAATAAAAACTCCGCTCTTAAAGTCTTTTAACATCAAGGGTTTTCTCCGCGGTGCTGTGTGAAGTTGGGGATTTCACAATCTCAAGCTATACAATGTCTGCATTAGTGGTTATTTTTCCTAGTGTTCAATCCAACTTGACAATATTTGAGAAAGGTTAAAGCAGGGGTGTTAAACTCAAGGCCTGGGGGCCGGATCCAGCCCGTAGGGCAGCGTTGAAATCTGGCTGGATTTTTCAGACTCATGCGAGCCGGTAGGGCCGGCAGTGGGAGGCTCTGCCCACCTGCTGGGAAATCATTATGTCCTGTTTTTGACCCTCTGCACATGCGCAGAAGGCTCTGCGCATGTGCAGAAGAGGTGTGCACGCTTACATTTCCGATCCGGTAGCAAAGGTAAGTGCATTTTACCCCTGCTGTAGGGTGGCATTTTACCCCTGCTGTAGGGTGGCCCCCATGGGGCCGCCTTAGAAACAGCAAAAGACTGGCTTCCTGCCACCCTCTGTCAATGAAAATGGAGCACGAGGGGTCACATGCCCTCCTCAAGCTCTGTTTTCATTGGCAGAGGGCAGCAGAAGGCTGTCACAGGTGAAAATGGAGCTTGGGAGCCTGTTTTCACTGGTAGAGCACTCGGGCCTCTACAAATGTCCCCGACATGAGGGAGGTCAAGCTGGCCACGCCGACACTGGCCACAGCACCCCCTGGCCCCCGGGGTCAAACACAACTCTGATGTGGCCCTCAATCATTGAGGCCGAAGAGGTTGTAGAAAAAAAAAAGCCTTTAAAAGCCTCTGACGATCCCAGCTTGAGTTGCCTGATCGTCAGAGGCTTCTAAAAGCATTTTTTTCTGCAAGCTCTTAATGTTGTTGAAAAAATGCTTTTAAAAGTAAAAAAATAAAAAAGATTGGCCACGCCCACCCAGTTGCATTACCCCCCCACCAAGCCATGTCCACAAAATAAGCCACACCCACAGAACCGGTAGTAAAAAAAATTAGATTTTACCCCTGCCTCAATGTAATTAAGTTTGACCCCCCCCCTGGGTTAATGGGGGGGGGAAGGAAGGCAAATGATGTTTTCCAAACAATCCTTTTCAGTGTGGTTGGTCAGTTGAAGCTAGGAAAGATTTCCTGGAGGGAACAGCACCAAAGGAGGAGTATAAAAGAGGCTACATAAAAAAAAAACCCTCAAGGAGAAAAGTTTGTTTGTTATGGAGAGGAATGAGATGGGACAAGGTTCTTGGATCACATCTTGTTTGGTAAGGCTTCCGTGATTCACGGGGGGCCTTTGCCGTTTGTGAGTAATGCGGTCATCCCAAATGGAGGCAGTAAAAACTTTATAGCGCTCATGGTGTTGCACATCTCACCCAAATATAAGTGATAGGCCCACAGGTTGAAAAATTGACTTACTCAGGGCTATAATACCTGAAGCTGCGAGCTGAGGTCATTATTTTTGATGGGAGGCAACCTTATGATCAGAGAAAGCAATACTTCTTCTATACTGCAGAAATGTTTCTTTCTAGGAGTCTGTCACAATGCTGTTTGCTTTGAAATGAAGCAAAGGCTTTTCTTCTTTTATCTTCCTCCTCCTCCTCCTCCTCCTCCTCCTCCTCCTCCTCCTCCTCCTCCTCCTCCTCCTCCTCCTCCTCCTCCTCCTCCTCCTCCTCCTCCTCCTCCTCCTCCTCCTCCTCCTCCTCCTCCTCTTCTTCTTCTTCTTCTTCTTCTTCTTCTTCTTCTTCTTCTTCTTCTTCTTCTTCTTCTTCTTCTTCTTCTTCTTCTTCTTCTTCTTCTTCTCTCCCCTCCCTTCCTCTCCTCTCCTCTCCTACCTCTTACATCAACTACCCAGTCCATTACCCAGGTTGTTATAACACAAAAGACTAAGGGGCACACATCAAGGACCTCACCTACACAGGATGTTATGAAACAGCCGACTAATCTGCAAACATCAACTCCATCAACTAATCAAGATGTAACAACACAGGCAACCAACCCACTCACAGCAACAAAGCCAGCACCCCACACCTCCCCACCAGTATTTATAGAGAGACGGCAGCTCCGATCACGCTTTGCTCGCACAGACACGAAGCGGAAGGCACCAACCTGAAGATGACGACTGGGACTTTGTCGAAACATCGCCAAGATACTCTCAATCTTACACAGGAAAAGACCCGAATACGCCAAGACTTGCATACCTCTACCTATGAAAATCTATGAATATCTATCTATCTGTCTGTCTGTCTGTCTGTCTGTCTATCTATCTATCTTTTTTTTTTTTTTTTTAAATTTGATTTATATGCCGCCCTTCTCCGGAGACTCAGGGCGGCTTACAATGCGTTAAGCAATATCTATCTATCTATCTATCTATCTATCTATCTATCTATCTATCTGTAAAAAGTTAAAATCTCAGGTGTTTTCCCGCATCATTAAAAGTCTGTTAGTTGAAATGCTTAAAATCCTGGCTAAAATCCCAGCTTAAGATCCTCCAAAATCCCAACAAAACACTTTGTAAGGTCTTTTGAAACTCTGGCTAAAATCCCAACCAACACTTTAAAAGTTTTCTTTTTGACAACGTTTCGACAAGCTCTCTAACTTGTCATCATCGGGCCCTTACTTTCAGTTTAGAAGCTGTGGGTATGCTGGGAGATCGGAGTTGTCGCTTTTCTATGTTTGCTGCTGCTGACATATGCTGGTTAGCCTGCAACTCTGTGACCTGATTGGAGGGCAGCAGTTTTTTCTCCTGCTTCATTATCCTAGCTGCAGCCTGACTGCGTGTTAAAGGCCCAGCTTTCTCTGGTTCCCTATTACTAACTGTCAACTGCAAAGAAGGAAGGATTCTGGTAGGCATCACAACACCGTTGATTGCTTGTTGAGATCTCAGCCTATCTTCTGGCTCGGTTCTCTCTCTCTCTCTCTCTATTGCTAGCTATCATCTGCAAAGAGGGAAGGACTCTGGCAGGCATTACAACACCACTGGTTGCCTGTTAGGATCTCTGCCTATCCTCTGATGTTAAAACTTGAGTTTCCCTCAGTGCAGGTCTCCAAATACTTGATAACCTAGAAGCGTCATCTCGTCTATTCATATTCTGTGGCCTCTTTTCAATTTTGATAGCCTCCCTGATTATTTTTTTGTTGAGATGTTCCTCTTTCACCACTGTTCTAGTATTGTTGAAAGTCGATATTATGTCCTGTGGTCTTCATGTGTTGTACCAAGGAAGAAGTTCGCTCTTCTTTTTTCACTGCATTTTTGTGTTCTTCTAAATGCACACCTATTCGTCTATTCGTCTGTCCAATGTAAGATGACAGTCATGACAGCTGGTGATCAGCAGAATTAGCCTGCAGTCTAACCACTGCGCCACCATGGACGAGGGTTTAGTCTGGCAAGATTCTGTCTATATGGTGTGAGAAAACAAAGAACTGAATTCTGGCTGGATTGTTCTATGTTGTTCTTGAGCTGGGCCTGAAATTTGAGCACCTACTAAGATTGGAGCAATTTTGAGAAGAATAGGAAGCGTATCACCTATAAACTTGGTTTATATCCTACAATATGATGGCACATTTGCATTTTTTAACGATGCAGCTAAGTGGCAGAATCTCTATTTATGCTTCTCTTGTCCCAGATGCCTATCACAACAGAAGTAGCTATTAATCATACACTGATCACCTTCCTAAAGCTCTAAACAAGAAACCAGGGGCCACTAAAAACATGCTGCCTTTCGTTAAAGTGGAAATTATTACTGCATATATCCATAATAACCAATAACATTTCAAATTAGTCACATTTATAACTTGTAATCGAGTTTATCTTTAACCTCTAATCTCTACGAAGTAAGTAAAGGTTGGTTTGTTAGTCAGGTTGTGCCTTGGAAATTCAAGGCAGACAGTGTTGTGGTCCGACAGCAGCCTGCGGAGCTGGCAGCAGAGTCGGACAGTGAGGAGGCTGAGGAAGAACATGGGCCAGTCCTGGAGGCTGGGGAAGGCCCGAATGAGGGCTCTGCGTCAGAGGTAGAGTTGGGGCCAGGGCCATCTGGGAGTGATGTGCGGACTCCAGAGACTCCAGAGGCTGACAGCAGAGAGGCAGAGGAACAGGAGAAGCCTGTTCCTATTGCACGCATGAAAAGAGCTGCCAGAAGGCAAGAGCAGCTAAAGCAAAAAGGACAACTTGGGAGTAAGGCCAAGAGATGATTAGCCCCTCCCATAAGGCTTAAAAGACCAGCAACGGCTCTTGGGCTCTTTGTCGGAAAAGAACATTGATAGGTTTGTTTCTTGTCTTGCTGCATTTATTTCTTGGCGGCATCTTCTGCTTCTGAACTTTTGCCTAGAAAAGCTTTTGGCAGGTTGCCAAAGTAGACCAAGGTTGGTGATAAGGCTGAAAAATTGTGTTATGAAGAATTTGTTTCGAATTAGTTTGGACTACGCTGAGAATGAGTTAATTCTCAGCTCTTCTAATAAAGTCTGTTTGTTTCGAACTGATTGTGTCTGATAATACCTACTTGGGAGCTGGGTCACAACAAACAGGAAGTTGCTTGGCTAGTTAGTATATAGAATAGAATAGAGCTGGAAGGGACTTTGGAGGTCTTCTAGTCTAGCCCCCTTTGTGGTACACCCCCCTCCACACTGCTTACTGCTCTCCATGTGGATGTAGTACATTAAGGACTACTCGTTGAATATGGTTTGTCGGTTAAAGGATAGCATATTGGCAAATTTGGCCAGATCTTGTTAAAGATTAGGAAGCACGTTCCATAGCTTGAAAGGAATAAAAATAAATCTATAAAAACAAAACCTTGACAGAACGCACTTCAGTTTGTTCCATTGTTGCACAAGTGGGAAAAAATAGCGGTTCTGACATTTAAAAACTCATTGTCTCAAGAGTTGTGTGTCAAATATGCATGCGTTTATCATCTGCCCCAGTGGTGGGTTTCAAATTTTTTTACTACCGGTTCTGTGGGTGTGGCTTGGTGGGCGTGGCATGGCTTGGTGGGCGTGGCTTGGTGGGCATGGCAGGGGAAGGATGCTGTAAAATCTCCATTCCCACCCCACTCCAGGGGAAAGATGCTGTAAAATCTCCATTCCCTCCCTAATCCAGGGGAAGGTTACTGCAAAATCCCCATTTCCTCCCCATCAGCTGGGACTCAGGAGGCAGGGAATAGATGGGGGCAGGGACAGTCAGAGGTGGTATTTACCAGTTCTCCGAACTACTCAAACTTTCTGCTACCAGTTCTCCAGAACTGGTCAGAACCTGCTGAAACCCACCTCTGATCTTCCCTTATTTGCATGTATATTTTTGTTTTAAAATCGCATCTGTAAGGTTCATTAATGGAACATTAATGTGGGCTGTTTGAAGCTCAGACTGCTCCTGAATGAGATTGATGAACAGTTACACCCTATGGTAATAAGTTAACACAGGTGGTCCTCGGCTTATGACCACAGTTAAGCCCAAAATTTATGTTGCTAAAGCGAGACAGTTAAGTGAGTTTTGCCCATTTCACAACTTCTCTTGGCACATTTGTTAAATGAATCCCTGCAAGTTGTTAAGTTGTCAATGAATCTGGCTTCTCCGTTGCTTGTCAGAAGGTCGCAAAAGGGGATCACGTGACCCCGGGTGTTCTGCCCCAGCTATGGACCCCAAAGAACGCAGCACACACAAAGTCTGTTCAAACCTTGGTTTACTAAATAAATCAGTCTTTTACAACAACGGCTGTTAATTAACTGCATTAACAGCCGCCAAGAATTCAAAGAATAATAACTGAAAGCTTACTGTGGTTGGCAGAATGCCCAGAAGCAATTTGCAGGAAGCTGATAAGATAAGCAAGACAAGACACGAAGGTATGTAAACGAAGTTGTTCCCTGCAAATTGCTTCAGTCGGCATTCCTCCTTAAATAGGCTAAGGGAGTGGCCAATTAGCCCCAAACCTTACTCTCGAGGAAACCTCCTCCTTAGGAGCCACTCCTGCCTTTTGCAGCTCTGCGCGCCCGTGCATCGAGAAGAGGCTCCTCCTCTTCTTCCTTTTCACTTATGGGAGCTTCTGGAGGTTCTGAAGGCCCTGGCTAAATCGCCGCCTCTGGCACCACATCTTCTCCAGCCTCCTCATTGTCTGACTCGAGTGCCAGCTGCACAGGCTGCTGGCACAGCACCACACCAGCCTCCTCGCTGTCCGAATCAGCTACTAACTGCACAGGCCACCTACGGGCCACAACACTGGGATGTTGCAAATGTCATAAGTATGAGGCAGTTGCCAAGTGTCTGAATTTTGATCACGTGGTCGTGGGGGATGCTGCAACAGTTGTAAGTGTGGGAAAGGGTCATAGGTCACTTTTTTCAAGGCCCTTGTAACTTTGTATGGTCACTAAACGAACTGTTCTCTAAACTTAGTTAAGGGGGTGTAGTTAATCCCTGAGAAATAAACTAATTTAACAGGAGCCCTTTCAAATTCTGCCCCTCCCTTCTTCATCCTCCAATACTCCAAAATTTTGGTTACAATTTTGTTTAACCAAACAAAATTTGGAGACTGGACAGAAAGTATCTCTTTCCCCCCTCATTCTTTTCCTTCCTTCCTTCCTTCCTTCCTTCCTTCCTTCCTTCCTTCCTTCCTTCCTTCCTTCCTTTTTCCTTTCCTTCTATTTCTGTTTCTTATTGATTTCATTTTTACAAAAATATTTTCTGTCTGAATTTAGGCTTTCAGTAGAACAAATTACAAAATATAGGGATAAATGCTTTTTGGTCTGTCAGCTTTAAATGACAGTTCCCTGTCATTTAAATGATAGAAAGTTTTATATGGTCTCCATCCACCCTCACTTTCTCTCTAACCTTATACTTTGTTTTATTTTATTATTTTATTAATAAATCGCATTGATCCTCAACCTCAATTATACGGTTAGAGGATAAAAAAAATATTCTCTCCCGTTTTTGAAATTAATTTTTTTTGTCAGTCATTAATTTAATTCTGGAAATGCAGATGATTAGAATTTCCTTTCATTAAGCTGATTGCAAAAAAAAAAAAAATCCTGATAATTGAGTATATTTGGACCAATAAACTGCCAAGGATTGTAGAATTATGAAACGGAGCTTTTAACTGGAACAAATTACTTACACCCAAGATTTTATAAGAGATTAGGAAAAGCAGATTGTTGAACTAGTCAAATTCTTTTCATCTGAAATATATCTTTGCTGTAGAAATTAATAGCTAGATGGTTCAGTCCTTTTGACCATTATGTAGATGATGAAGATGAAAAAAAACCAAACGATATTGTATTAACATTTCTGGATTTTAATCTTCTTTATGTATTATTATGTTTTGGATGCTCTATGAAAACATAAAGATGAATTTTATTTATTTATTAACTTTATCGACCACCTTGTAGAGTTACAAGGTAACTCTATACAGTTTATAATATTAAAAAGGTAAAATTTTACAACTTTTACATCCCAGTTGCAATGTATGGCTGTGAAAGTTGGGTTATGAGGAAGACTGAGTGCCGAAGAATGGAGGCCTTTGAACTCTGGTGCTGGAGAAGACTCCTCCAAGTCCCTTGGACTGCAAGGTGATCAAACCAGTCAGTCCTAGAGGAGATCAACCCTGACTGCTCTTTAGAAGGCCAGATCCTGAAGATAAAACTCAAATATTTTGGCCACCTAATGAGAAGGAAGAACTCACTGGAGAAGAGCCTAATGCTGGGAAAGATTGAGGGCAAAAGAAGAACGGGACGACAGAGAAAGAGGTGGCTGGATGGAGTCACTGAAGCATTAGGCGTGAGTTTAAATGGACTCCAGAGGATGGTAGAGGACAGGAAGGCCTGGAGGAATGTTGTCCATGGGGTCGCGATGGGTCGGACACAACTTCGCAACTAAAAATAACAACAAACCACAATAGGAATTAAATAATAAAAAAAGATAAATATACAGCCCATTTAAAAAAAATAAAAACAAGATAAGCACTCAATCTCTAAATGAAGGGCAGCACAGGTAGAATTCGATCTTTAAAAGCAAAACTGGTTTCTTTAGATATTAACATGTAACACTTTTATTACTGAATGGGTTTCCCCCCGCCTTCCAGGTTATGATATCAGATAAACTTAACGGCTCATGTTCTGCGCTGTTGCGGGCACATTGCGTTGATGTGCCTCTGGGTTGTGGCTCTTGATTGCAACCAACATTAATCCTTCCACTGCTGTGACACCGAACAACTAAAAGGCACCCTTGCCACCAACCAAATTGCTATGCTAATGATCAGAGATATGGAGACTTAGAAAGGGGCAAAAAAAGAGCAGAACCAACCTTCCGCTTCATGTTAAAATGCGAAGATCGATTTAAAGCTGGTAAGAAAATGGACAATGTAGGCATTTGGGTGTCCGTCCCCCGTCCTCCCACGAAATGTCCGTTTATTGGAGGGATCAACTAAAACTGGAATGTTCATTGATTGCAGAGAGGAAAGTTTGCCTGTCTGAGGCATTTATATTTCTGCAGTTATATGCCTTCCTTAGAATATGGCAGGCGATCGAAGAGCGTTTCTAGTAGCGTTTAAATATAGGCCATATACATGGGGTGGTTTTTTTTTTTTTTGTGATGCTACTAATAAGGAGCGTTGTGTTTTAAATATTATGGCTTTGCTGAAGAGAGAGAGCCCTGCTGACAAGCATTTCTCTGCAGTGTTGAGCTTTAGGTGGTAGGAAAGCTCTGAAGAAGTGTCTGGCAAATAAATTTTGTATATGAGGCTAAGATCTTAGCATCTTTGTTAGAAAGGGCTTCTAACACCTTTACCCCATGCATCAAATCATCTTTAGGTTGTGGGGTGCCTACTATATTTAAAAAAAAAAAGTTACAGATCACCACTTGCTCTTAATAGCAGCAAGTTGCTTTTCAAAGAGGACACCAGTCAGTTGATGAATAGAAATAACTTCTGCTCACCATTTAATTTGGCTCAGATGTGTGTCCCCAAAAGAAGAGGGGATAATAATAATAATAATAATAATAATAATAATAATAATAATAATAATAATAATAATAATAATAATTTTATTTCTATACCGCCCTTCTCCCGAAGGACTCAGGGCAGTGTACAGCCTATTAAAAGCACAAGACAAACATCAATTAAAATTATTTAAAATTATTAAATAATTTGGCTCAATTTAAAACCCCAGAAATTTAAAACACCATCCATCTCACCATCCATCTCTCAGGAGCCTTGGATCTTTCTTTTTATTCTTATTTGCCACCTACATAGAAGGGCGCCGGTGATTAATTTGATATTGAGAGGAGAAAAAAAATTGCACTAGTTACTGGCAGGCCAATAATTAGCTCTTTGGTTTTTTGCTTCTATTTTAATAGCAATTTGCAAAGATGTCCGTGCAATTTATCTTGAATATTTCACACGTCAAAACAGCAGAATGGGGCTAGGAAGTTCCTAGTGTTGGATGATCCATTGTCCAGTATTTGTTTTCCCGGTCTGGGATGGAGGAAAAACCCAGGTTTAAACCAAAGATTAACAGGAAATTCTAGCCAAGCCGTGGTTGCTACCTGATCATCCTTTATTTAGCTTTTGAGCTGGGTAGAAACCAATATCCCCTTTATGTAGCATGCCGTGAACTGAACATCACTGTCGGATATAAAGACGGGGCACATTAGCAGTCTCTTTTATTACGCAAGCTTTCTTATAAAAGGACACCAAGTACTAAAATGCTTTGGATGATGGGTGAGATTTTATTGTTCTTCCACCGTTGGCTATGATTAAAGGAAGGGGAATGCACAATTTCTTCTCCCCCCCCCCCTCGCTCCGTCCGTCAGGAAACAAGGCAGATTGAGGTAAAATAGATGAACAGGTGCTGGCAACAGATTAAAAAGGCCAGTCTGAAGTCCATTAATAATTCTCATATTTAGGATTTTCTCCCGTAGTGTACTTAACGGCATCTCTACAACATTTAATCTCTTTTCAGGGAGCGGAGGGAATTTTTTTTTTTCTCCTTCAACCCCCAACCATGTTGCCAGAGTGATAGGCCCAGATTTTCTGAGGCAGCACATTTGTCTGTCAGAGCTGTTGGCTGGTGTGGTGATTTAGTTGCCGTCAAATGATCCCAGTGTCCGGTTGATGATATAGCCTCGCTGGATATGGGGAAATTTGTTACCTTTAGCTCTGACAGGAAGATAATTGCTGATGGTTAACAGAACGGTGTGGAATCCATAGGTTGTGTAGCAACACAAACATCCGTATCTTGTTCAAGAAGTCAGTCTCTTCAAATTAACTTCTGGAAGCTGGTCTTTCATAAGACAAATTTTATTTTACTTTGCCCTGAATTGTCTGGGGATTTCCCCCCCCCTTCTTAACTGGGAAAGCTTATTGATCCAAATAACTAGGAAGAGTCTTATTATTAAGAAGATTTGATATTTGTGTCATCATTTTAACTCCTGGTGCACTATTGAGACTGCTTTCATTCCGGTTATACCAAGCAAGGGAAAAAGCTTTTATCGTTTACCATTGCCAACTGAGGCAGAAATGTATAAACAAGAAAAAGAAATTGTTGCAGTCCTTGCTAGCGGTAACATTCATCTGATCGGATGGTTAGAAGCAATAGTAATTGTTCTGCGTAGGCCAAATGCTTTGGAAATGACCTTCAAAGATGACACAGAAGCATAGGACTAGAAGGGATCTTGGAGGTCTTCTAATCCAACCCCCTGCCCAAGGCAGGAGTCCTTATACTCTTCCAGATAAATTCACCCAAGGGCAGAACAAGAAGCAATGGGTGGAAGATCATTAAAAAAGAGATCCAACCTAGAACTAAGGAGAAATTTCCTGACTCTGAGAACAATTAACCAGTGGAACAGCTTGCCATCAGAAGTCGTGGGTGCTCCATTGGAGGTTTTTAAGACTGGAACCATCTGTCTGAAATTGTATAGGGTCTCCTGCTTGAGCCATGGCTGTAACAGCCTAATCTGATAAGTAAAAGTTGGATGGCCTTAATTAAAGATGTTGGAATTCATTGTTGGAATGTATTTTGACTCTACTATTCAGTCAATAGATGGTAGTATTTACGAGTTTGGATCTATGGTATATACACTATGCTCTTTTGTTCTGAGTAGAATTTCCTTTTTCTGTTGTAGTTAAATTGCTGAGCAGTAAAGCACATGGTGTCTGTACTTTTGTTTGCTCTCTGGTGCTTTATATAAACAGAATTTATAACAAAAGATTATTTACTCTATTTTAATAATCTTACTGTGTACAGTGTCACATCTCCATGTCTACCTTGGCTTTGAATTGTATTCAGATAATATTTTTCTAGATGCATTAAACATATAGTGGGTACTGTGTGAAGATCATAAGTCTTTGGAAGCAGAATTGAACATGTTAACATTATGTTAAATTCATTCATATCCCTGACTTGCAAAAAAACCCTGCTAAAGTTTCATTTTAGGTGTCTGGAGTTAGTGTCAGCTGTACAGGTAGTCCTCGACTTACGACCACAATTGTGCCCCAAATTTATGTTGTTAGGTGAGACTTTGTTAAGTGAATTTTGCTCCATTTTACGACTTTTCTTGCCATTAAGTGAAACATTGCAGTTAATAAATTAGTAACCTGGTTGTTAAGTGAATCTGTTTTTCCCCAATGACTTTCCTTGTCAGAAGGTCACAAAAGGAGATCACATGACCCCAGGATACTGCGACCGTCATAAATATAAACCAGTTGCCAAGTGTCTAGATTTTGATTTTCTTCCCTTCCCTTCCCTTCCCTTCCCTTCCCTTCCCTTCCCTTCCCTTCCCTTCCCTCCCCTCCCTCCCCTCCCTCCCCTCCCCTCCCCTCCCCTCTCCTCTCCTCTTCTTTCTTCCTCTTCCTCTTCCTCTCCTTTCCTCACCTCTCCTCTTTTCTCTTTTTTTGTTTCAAAGGAGTTCTACCAAGGAGACACAAAGGTACCTTAAATTGTACATTGTACTTAGAAGTTCTTCCTCCAACCGATTGTGTTCCATTTTATCTTTTTTCCTTGGATTTGCCACCCTGTGACCTCGTGTTGTATTTTTTCTGAATGACAATGAAAGTAATTGAAAATATTGATTGGCAG
This sequence comes from Pituophis catenifer annectens, assembly GCF_029215685.1. Classification (NCBI taxonomy): domain Eukaryota; kingdom Metazoa; phylum Chordata; class Lepidosauria; order Squamata; family Colubridae; genus Pituophis; species Pituophis catenifer. Next base: position 89,233,202 of record NW_027256886.1, on the reverse strand, counting down.
TACAGTTAAGTTGTCAACACAACCATTTAATTTGTCAAGAGGACTTGTTAAATTGTCAAAAATCATATAAAAAACTCCTTCAGTCACTGATGATATACATTAGGGATGTGCATGAATCAAATGGCCCATTTCTAAGATAAGTATTGAAGAAAAATTCTTAAATGGTTTTCTGCTGATACTTTTTCTTTTTAAAATAATAATATTGAATTAAAAATAAAATAGCTCAACGTTACATAGCAGGTAAACATTTTCGTTAGATGATAGTTGGTATCCCAGACAAAAATTTAAGCTGTGTGCTGCTCCCAGTATGTAGTATCTTTGTTTTATTTTTTTCTGAAAGTCTCGGAAACTAATTTTTATTAGTTTCATTTTGAATTTTTGTGGTTGGTCTTGATCTTGATCTGGCTAGTAATATAGTCTGTATGCAAAGGGAACATGATTCAAACACCTCTGTAAGATGATTCTCTAATTTGAACTCATTCAACATATTTTCTCTTACACAGATATGAAAATAAACTCCCATTTACCTGCTGGAATTTCTATTCTTCTATACGTTCATTGACAAAAAGAAAAAAGAAATAAATAGAAAAGAAGTAAATCACGGCTTTTTTTCTCTTCTAATTTTCAATTATATATTTACATATATTTTGGAAAATGTATATGAGCTCCAATATATGGCCATTCCTTTTAGTACCCTGTTCTCCCCAAAATAAGGCATCACGGACTTTTGAGCACATAGCAATAAGGCCAAGTACTTATTTCAGGATTCAAAAAAAAAATATATATAAGACAGGGTCTTATTTTCAGGGAAACAAGGTACATAGCGCATCCTTAAATGGACTTAATGATTTTACATCTTTTGAACTCTCCTCTTTTTAATGATTTAAAAACAATGTAACATAGTTTAAAAATGGAATATAGATAGAATTTTAAAACATTGGCAGTGGTAAAAAGACACACATGCACATATATACACACACATTCACACACACACACACACACACATACACACACACACACACACACAATGTATGTATATATATATGTGTGTGTGTACATACATATGTGTGCATGTGTGCCATACATGTATTTTGGACCTAATAGAAAAACAACTAAAATGTTCCATAATTTTGCTGTTTGGGGTCAGATGTTCCACAGAGAATTAATTTTAAAGTAAGCGAGTGGAAAACCAATAAGATCTTTTTTTAAAAAAAGCTATAAGAGCTAGTTTTATGGAAAGGAATGATCAATTAAACTGTTTTTAAATTTTATATGCTATGTTTTATCTCGGCTGTTCACTGCCCTGAGTCCTGTTGGAGAAGGGCGGTATAAAAATCAAAATACATAAATAAATAAATAAATAAATAAATAAGGAGAGGTAAATTGAGGTGAAAAAAAAATTTTTTTTTAATGGAAGACGATAAATATGCTGATTGTCAAAAACAGGCCTCCTCAGGTAACCATTTTCTTATTGTCTTTATCATAACTTTTAGTGGGTTACTCAAACAGACTTTTCTCCTCACATATCAGATCAAATCAGAAGACAGGGACGGAAATGTTAAATTAACGCATGTTAAATTAGCCATAGATTCATTATAGGGGAACTTTGCCCTTTAATGATGATTGATGATGTCCACAATGCAGGTCAGCATCTGAGTCAGGTTTGGGTGGGTTATCATCCATTTGTCCACCCAAGTTTTCACTGCAGATGCTATGTTTGTTTGTTTGTTTGTTTGTTTGGAGGGGAGAGGTTATTTCTATTTTTAAGGCATTAAGAATGAGTAGAGGAGGAACTGACAACAATTCCTATTGTCAATTCCTATTGACAACTATTGACAAAAGTAGGATTGCCAACATGATCGCCAACGTCCGATGACAGATATGGCACAAGAAGCAGAAGCAGAAGAGGAGGAATAATTGAAGTTGTTTTTAATGCTGAGCATAATTGTGGTGGTGGCTGACCATAACTCTAATGGCCAAAATATAGGTAAAGGTAAAGGTTCCCCTCGCACATATGTGCTAGCCGAACCGCTGAACTGCCGACCTTTCCATCGACAAGCTCAGCATCTTAGCCACTGAGCCACCATGTCCCTTAGTGGCCAAAATAAAGAATCACAAATTTAGACTTTTGAGGGGGTGAATATTATTTGACCCCTGTGGGTTTTCTCCATTTTATGTTTACAACGAGCTTGTGAGGTACCTTAGGGGACACCAGAGGTGGTATTCAGCTGGTTCGTACCAGTTGGGGTGAACTGGTAGCAGAGATCGTGGGTGGGCCCACCAGTCCGCCCGCCCGCCTGCCCACCTGCCCACCTGCCCGCCCCGTCTCTATGCTGTCCTATTTAGGAATGGTTTTGAGGCCGTGCTCATGTGCGGAAGACATGCGCATGCATGGAAGATGTGCACGCATGCCAGCGGTGGGTTGCCCCCGTTCGGACCGGTTCGCAAAAACTGGTAGTAAAACCGTCAGGAGGTCCCGCCCACCACCCCGGATATTGTCATCGGCAATTTGCACATGCACAGAAGCAAGGCGCGCACACGATCCCATTGCAAACCGGTAGTAAAGGTAAGTAGAACCCACCCCGGCGCACGCGCATGAAACCAGTAGCAACAAAATGTGAAACCCACCGCTGGGGGACACCTGAGGGTGAAAACTATGACTTTCTGAAGAGCATGTCAAGGTTAAGGGGAAGATTTTGAATTCAACATTCAGCTTAGCTTAGCTCCAATTAACCACAATAGCTTTCTGCCTTAATTTTTCAGGAGGAAGATAATGAATCTTGATGCCTACGATAGGCCTCTATTTATTTTTAAATGTAGCCATCTTAAGGTGACACAATTTGGGTCATTACTGATTAAACACTCTCAGAAAGATATCTCTAGAGATGGGAGATTAATATCTGCCATCTGAAGTCATTGCCTTCAGGGCAACAATAAGAAATAAAGCAAGTGGACCTGATAAGTAAAAATTGAACCAAGTTGGCTGGATTTTAATACTTAAAATCAGTATATATGTTCTGATTCGCAAGGATCTGCTGTTTCTTGCTCTCTTTCTTTTTTTGGGGGGGAGGAATAAATGTTCCTTCAAGTAGCTATTCTAGTTCAGAGGAAATTTATCATACTTTTTCATGGGAAGAAATGCACAAGGCCAAGTTGTTTCTGATAACTTGTAAGAGAAGAGCATTTTAATTCAATATTTCCAGATGGATTCTTAATGGGTTTTTTTTCAGCCTATGTACCTGTTGTATTAACTGGTCCTCAATATTGAAATATGAATAGGTATAAATCAGGGGTGGGTTCTAAATTTTTTTACTACCGGTTCTGTGGGCATGGCTTATTTTGTGGGTGTGGCTTGGAGGTCATGTGACTAGGTGGGCGTGGCTAGCTGGTCAGAGTCATTTCTGGAAGGTCCTCGCACTTACGACCAGTCCTCGCACTTACGACCCGACTCATTTGTTTGCTTTTAACACTGATCAGCTGTAGGACGGCCCTTTGAAGCCCCGCGGCAAGAGTTTAAACAGTTTTTTTCCCTCTAGTCATCAGCTGGGACTCAGGAGGCAGCAATAGATTGGGGGTGGGACCAAATAAAAGGTAAGAATAACGTGGGGGGTGGGGGGGAGGGCGGGGGGGAGAACCGGTTCGGTGATGTCATATCGTCACCGCTACTGGCTCGGCTGAACCAGACTGAACCGGGATAAATGAGGTATAAATGAGGTGGTATATGTTGTGGTCTGCCAGCAGCCTGCAGAGCTGGCAGCAGAGTCGGACAGTGAGGAGGCTGTGGAGGGCCATGGGCCAGTCCTGGAGTCTGGGGAAGGCTCGGATGAGGGCTCTGCGTCAGAGGCAGAGAAAGGGCCATCTGGGAGGTACATACTGCCTCCGGAGCCTCCAGAGTCGGACCTCAGTGAGGCAGAGGAACAGGGAGAACCTGTTCCCAGTGCGCACATGCGCAGAGCTGCCAGAAGGCAAGAACAGCTAAAACAAAAAGGACAACTCGGGAGTAGGGCTGGGAGATGATTGGCCCCTCCCATAAGACTTAAAAGAAGAGCAAGGGCACGTGGGCCTTTGCAGGAAGCAACATTGTTAATCCTGTGCAGTTTAAAGTCTGAAGCTCTGTTTGATTCTGGATTCCGTGTGGCTTTGTCAATTAGGTCTTTGGCAACGTGTCAAGGGAGATAAAGGTGGGTGATTATTAGCCTTATCCTGAAGGACTCTTTACAACTATTTGGGACTCATCTGTGAATGAACAGAATTCACAGCTGTTAAAATAAATCAGGTTTTTGGGACTGCTTGTGTGTTTTACTGACTCAGGAGGCCTAGGTCAGAACAGTGTATTGGCAGCTGATTGTTTCTCAGTTGATGGGGGATTTTCTTTTTTTTTTTCTCGTTTTTATTGATGTTATAATTTGTTGCACAGTCGGCCAGGTGTTTAGACTGCATTTGGCATTTTTGAGTCCTTCTGACTGACCTGACATAGGCAGATGTTCTCGTTTAATAGCGTTGAAGGTATCATTGCAGGATATTTCCAGTAAAGCTGCCTTTTGCAGTTGGCTGATGGTGAATTTCTCAGTTTCGACGGTGATCAAGTGATGCTTCAGTTGTTTTGGGATTGCATCCAAGGCACCTATGACTTTTGGTAGTATCTTTGCTTTCTTGCCACAGTTGTTTTATCAGGACTTTCAAGTCTTTGTATTCTGTGATTTTCATCAGTTCTTTCTCTTCTATTGGCGCAGTGGTTAGAATGCAGAACTGCAGGCTACTTCTGCCGACTGCCAGCTGCCTGCAATTTGGCAGTTTGAATCTCACGAGGCTCAAGGTTGACTCAGCCTTCTATCCTTCTGAGGATGGTAAAATGAGGATCCAGATTGTTGGGGGCAAGAGGCTGACTCTGTAAACCGCTTAGAGAGGGCTGTAAAAAACCCTATGAAGCAGTATGTAAGTCGGAGTGCTATTGCTATTCTATTCTGCTCTGTCCAAGTAATGTCACGTCCACTATCCAGACTTCCTAGTCTCTCTTATTGACAATTGGTAAATCTGGGGATTATTATTTTTATTACTGTTTATTCAACTCAGACGTTCTCATCTCAACATATGATTGTGGGCAATGATATTATATATATATATACATACATACTGTTGTGACCCAGGCCCACATAGTTAATATTAAATGCAAAACAGTTCCAAAAACAAACAGATTTTGTTAAAACAGTTGAGAATTAACTCATTCTCAGCTTATTCCAAATTAAATGAAAGCAAAGTTCTCAAAACACCTTCAGTTTATCTCTGACCTTGGGATAATTAGGCAAACTGCCAAAGGCTTTTCTTGGCAAGAGTTCAGGAACAGAAGACACTGACAAGAAAGAAATACATCCAAACATGAAGCAAATCTGTCAACAGTTGTTTTCCAGCAAAGAGGCCAAGAGCCGTTGCTGGTCTTTTAAGCCTTATGGGAGGGGCCAATCATCTCTTGGCCTTACTCCCAAGTCGTCCTTTTTGCTTTAGCTGCTCTTGCCTTCTGGCAGCTCTTTTCATGCGTGCACTAGGAACAGGCTCCTCCTGTTCCTCTGCCTCTCTGCTGTCAGCCTCTGGAGGCTCCGAAGTCCATGCATCACTTCCCAATGGCCCTGGTTCTATCTCTGCCTCCGACACAGAGCCGTCATCTGGGCCTTCCCCAGCCTACACACACACACACACACACACACACTGAAAATGTTAATGACAGCAGTGCAAACTAATAGAAACGAAACTCAAAGTAGGAAAAGAAAGTACAAAGAAAGAATAAAAATGCAAAGTGAAATAAAGAAAAAGAAAAGCAATAAAGAAGCAACTTTCAATCATCATCACAAGTATAAACGAAGTTCTTTCTAAAGCTTTTTCCTCTTCATAAAGCTTCATTTATAGAAAAGAACTGTAACCTTCAAGATTTTTTTTTTTTTAATTTTGATTTATATGCCGCCCTTCTCCGGAGACTCAGGGCGGCTTACAATGCGCTAAGCAATAGCCTTCATTCTTTTGCATATTTATACAAAGTCAGCTTATTGCCCCCACAATTGGGTCCTCAATTTACCTACCTTAGAAAGGATGGAAGGCTGAGTCAACCTTGAGCCTTGGCGAGATTCGAACCTGCAGTAATTGCAGGCAGCTGTTCTTAATAACAGGGTGCTTTAGACCACTGTACTACCAAGGCTCTTATTTGTTATTACACCTTACCACAACGTAGTAGGTGTCCTGTAATTGTTGTGGTGTCTTGAGTTGGCCCAACTGGAAGAGATGACATTAATCCTGAAAGCCCACCAACATTTTCCCGTGCCCTCTGTTGTACAGAATCAAGGCAGATTATTTTGACTCTCTTTCTCAACTCCCTCCCCCCAAAAAAACTACCTTACCATTTATTTTCTCTCTTTTTTTTCTCTCTCACCAAAGGTGCTTTTTCAAGAGGCAACTGGACTTTGTTTTTCTTTGAAGACATTTCGCTTCTCTAGAGCTGAAGAAGCTTCTTGGATGAGAAGTGAAACGTCTTCAAAGAAAAACCAGAAAGTCCAGTTGCCTCTTGCAAAAGCACCTTTGGAACAACCATGACTTGGATGACTGAGAATCTCTATAGACATTCTCTCTGACCAGTTTTGCTAATATTCTTGCGTTTGGTCAGTGTTCTTTCTTCATTCTGTATAGCTAGTCACATTTCTAGTTGCTAAACATGTAATGGCACCAGTGTGATCTTCCTGAGGAACAGCACGGTAGTATGTCTGAAGATGCACTGAGTTGCAAATGAGGACGAACAAGCAATGATCTAGCAGAGGTGTCCTGCAAACTCAGAATAAGAGGCAATAGCAGCTATTTTATTTAATATGCTGAATTAAAAAATAATGATAAAATTCAAAGTGAGGGGTCCTTAGTGTTCTCTGCATGTTTTCTTGTAGACGTTTCATTACCAAACTAGGTAGTATCATCAGTGCTGGAAGGAAGTAGAGTTTGTGGAGGGGAGGAGGAGGGGAAGAGGAGGACTGTGGGATCCTTGGTGCTCTCTGAGCTTGCTTGTTTTCTTGCAGACATTTCATTACCCAACTAGGTAACATCATCAGTGCTAGTCTGATCACTAGCATCACTAGCACTGAGGATGTTACCTAATTTGGGTAATGAAAGGTCTTTAAGAAAGACAAGCAAACTCAGAGAGCACCAGGAATCCCACATGTCAACCCTGAGCTACAAATATTCTCCTTTATTAAAATTAAAATTCTTTTTGGGTTGTTAATTTGTGTGTATTGAGCATTAAAGACAAAGCCACTGTCACTCTGAAGTCTGGTTGTCCTTATATTCAGGTACTTGTTCTTCTTCTCTTCCTTATAAGGTAAAGGTTCCCCTTGCACATATGTGCTAGTCGTTCTAGACTCTAGGGGGCGGTGCTCATCTCCGTTTCAAAGCCGAAGAGCCAGCGCTGTCTGAAGACGTCTCCGTAGTCATGTGGCCGGCATGACTAAATGCCAAAGGCGCACGGAACGCTGTTACCTTCCCACCAAAGGTGGTCCCTATTTTTCTACTTGCCTTTTTTACGTGCTTTCGAACTGCTAGGTTCGGGACAAGTAACGGGAGCTCACCCCATTACACGGCACTAGGGATTCAAACCGCTGAACTGCCAACCTTTCGATCGACAAGCTCAGTGTCCCTTCCTTATAAAATAACGTCCCTTCCTTATAAAATAACACTAAATTTCTTGTTCTGATTCAGCTTTTCTGCATCTCCAATTCCCACCGTTGTTGACTATTTCTACTCGAGAGGAGGAGAGCAAAAATCTGGGCACGTCCCATACTCCGTCAAAATATGAAGGATTCCTTCACAATTATCCTATGTTTACAGAAGAGGATATTTTGTTTACTCACTATAATATCAAACAACAGTTGCTACAGATTACTTTGAAGGCGGCTGAAGAGATTGGTGAATAGTGGCACTTTGTTCTCCACCTTCTAAAATGTTATTTACCTCTTCAAGAAAGTCTAAAAACATTTTTGGGTGTGCGTGTGTGTGGAAGGAATGTCAGATGTGATCTTCAAGTGAGCTCAGAAACCAGATGTTCCAGTTCGACCCCAGTGGTTGAACCTTGGTGGCGATGATCAGAAAGTATTGCATTAATCTCCGGGCCATTTAGTCCTCTTATCTAATAGCCCAGACTTGTTCTTTTGTAAGTAACAACAATGAAGGGGTGCCTTTAAGAAATCTCCAATGAGCACCGAGGCATTACAGATTAGGTCAGTGCAACTGCTGCTAGGTTGAACATGATGGATGAGTAAGCGAATGAGTTTTTGCTGCACCGGTATTGTGAAGTCTTTTCATTGTCACCAACGGGCCTACGAGGAGGCTGATGTATGGAAGAGCAAGTGTCAGAAACGCCCTTCAGCATGCTGGTACACTTTCAACATCCCCTGGACAGGTTTAGGATGAGTCTTGAGAAAAGTAAAGTTTAAATATAGCCATGGAATGGTGTGTGTGTATGTGTATGTGTGTGTGTGTGTGTGTGTATGTGGGGGGGGGGGTGATGATTTAAGAAGAATGTGGCAAAGGGGTTAGTTAGGGTTCATTTTCCAAATGGTGAAGGGAAGGAAGTTGACCCATGTGGCCAAGAAGGAAGAGAGCCTTTTCATAAGAAGCTAATTGTTGGAGGACACTGAGCTCTTTGATGGATGAGTTACATCCATCTGGTTGCAATATATCTCATAAATGGCTGGTCTCGTGTTTGACCTCTCTGACTTAGTGGTCATATCTTTTGCCTTCAGTATATCCAGAAGGAACACTCCCTAGCGGTTGGGAAGAAGGGGGAAATAATCCGGAGAACACAACTTTGAGAAGGGAGTTCTTTGTGAACAGCCTTTTCAATATTACCAGAACCAAAGATCCTTTGGTGGTATTCGGCTTCATGATTAAATGTGCTCTTTTTGAGATTTAAATGCCCATGGATGGTTTCTCCAAAGGTTAGGCATCAGGAGGCTGCTTATGAGAAAAATAAACACAGAATAACTCTTAACATGATCTAATTTTGAAGAAAAGGGTCTTCAAGCTTGAGGTATGAGGGTCATGAGATCTTCAGAAGCCTGGAGCTTATAGTGGTCTGTCGGTGCCTGACCTCCATGTAGCCAAGGTCCCATTGGTGTACAAGCTAAGTGTTTGTGGCAATCGTATCGTTTATCCAGTGGCACATTTCCATGGTAGTTGAATTAATTCAACCCCCAAATCTAATGAGATCTCTTTACTGTTGCACGTAATCCCAATAATTCAGTGAGATATTCAGTTTGGAACAATATACAGTCTCTACCAGAGGTGGTATTCAGCTGGTTCGCACCAGTTCATGCGCACCATTGGTGGAAATTTGGCCAAGGTCACCAAACTGGTAGCGATGCCTTGCAAGTCCAATGGGATGCGCATGTGCGAAGAACATGGCGGTGACAGCAGCAGCTTTTTCTGCGACCTTTGGTAGTTTTCGGCAGCCTGTGGCCAGCCGCCACCTCTTTGCTAGCTGCTTTCCAGCAGCAGCGGCTGGCTGGGGGCCGCTGAAAACTCCAATCAGCTTGCCTTCCAGTCTCTGGACCAGCCGCTGTAGAAGGTAAGGAGCCCGAACAAAGAGGTGGTGGTGGTGGGGAGGAGGAAGCGGGCCTAGGGCTAGGGCCACTAAAGGAGGGGAAACAGGGGCAACTGGCGAAGGGAGGACGGGGTAGATAGGTGGAAATTCCAAAAATTTTCCTATCTTTTCCTGTGGGCATGTCTAGGTGAGGGGGGGTCATGTGACTGAGTGGGTGTGAGCATGAGTGATGTCAAGTTGGCCACGGCCACTCAGTCACATTCCCCCACCACCACCCATGCCCACCGAACCGGTAGTTAAAATTTTTGAAACCCACCACTGGTCTCTACCCTCTTTCTAGGATGTACCTAGTATCCAGTGAGTTCACACATCTGAGATTCCTGGCAAGGCCTCATGTTATCGCTTGCGTCTTCCTCAGGGGTGGTATTCACTTACTATTACTGGTTCGCAAATGTGAGCATTGCACGCCTTCCACACCTGCATTTTGCTCGCGCCTTCCGTGCATGCGCCCGGCCTCAAAAATGTGCCTAAATAGCACGGCATAGGGGTGGGTGGATGGGTACACCCACGATTTCCGCTACCAGTTTGGGCAAACTGGTCCGAACCAGCTCAATACCACCTCTGCTCTTCCTCCTTGACCAACCAAAAAGCAGCAAGTATGATTTGACAATATTTGGGAGGTGGTTTCTTGGAGCCTTGGCGTCAAGCTTCAATGGAGAAGCTTGATCTTCTGCCACTCTTTCTCCATAACTACATTTCTTGGAGGATGGTTGATCC
>NW_027256886.1:89130357-89217857 GCF_029215685.1 Pituophis catenifer annectens | reverse complement strand
TTGCCCAACTCACCTGAAGATGCGCATGCGCCCCAGCTGGTGTTTGGGCCTCCGGTGAGCATGCATGCAATTCAGGGGACCCAGCTGGTCTTTGGAGCTCTCTTGCACATGTGTGCACATTTGCACATGCGCGCGAGAGTGCTTGCGCACAGCGGGTGCATGCATAGACAGCATTCGCGTGCCTGCATTGCATGTCCGAAAACCATGCTCATGCCCAGACGGTGCGATTGCGTGCACAGCGCAGGGAGCTGCATGAAACTTGTGCGCATGCAAAAATGGTGCAATTGTGCGTGCAGCGCATGGGAGGGGAGCCATGTGAAAGCCGTGCGCATGCGCAGATGGTGTGATTGCACACGCAGCGCACAGGGGGCCATGTGTGAAAGCTGTGTGCAAGTGCAGATGGTACTGTTATGACCGTAGCATACGAGGAGGAGCCGTGTGTTAGCGCAGATACCATGGATGCACGCGAAGTGCATACCTTTTTCGGCACTCAGTGAGAAAAAGGTTCTCCACCACTGGTATAGGGCCTCCCACTTGAGCAGGGGATTGGACTAGAGCAGGGGTCAGCAAACTCCAGCTCTGGAGCCGCATGTGGCTCTTTCACCCATCTGCTCCCTGTCACTCAAAATATGCGTTACAACCGCCAATGTGCGACACCCGCCGGCACGCGATTTATTGAGCTTTTAAACCCCCGGTAGACCAACCATGGATAAATCCAAGAAAAGAAAAGTTTCAGAAGAAAAAAGAACATTTAATTCAACTACATATGCTAGTTTTGTGGCTGCTCAAGAAATAGTCAGGCACGGGAAGGGTTTTGTGGCTCCCAGTGTTTTTTTTTTCTGTGGGAAACAGGTCCAAATCGCTCTTTGAGTGTTTATAAGGTTGCAGACCCCTGGACTAGAGGACTTCCAAGGTCACTTCCAGTTCCATTCTAATTGCGCCCCTTTCTAGATCGGGACTCTCTACGCACAGTCACTCAGGCGCTAGTCACTTCCCGCCTGGACTACTGCAACACTCTCTACATGGGGCTCCCCCTGGGGTGCACCCGGAGGCTCCAGCTGGTCCAGAACGCGGCCGCGTGGGGGATTATGGGGGCGATGAGGCGCTCCCATGTGACACCTCTCCTGCGCGAGCTGCACTGGCTCCCAGTGGTCTTCCGGGTGCGCTTCAAGGTGTTGGTGACCACCTTTAAAGCGCTCCATGGCTTAGGGCCGGGGTACTTACGAGACCGCCTTCTGCCACCAATAGCCTCCCACCGGCCAGTACGCTCGCACAGAGTGGGCCTCCTCAGGGTGCCGTCCGCCAGACAATGTCGGCTGGCGACCCCCAGGGGGAGAGCCTTCTCTGTGACGGCGCCCACCCTCTGGAACAACCTTCCCCCAGAGTTACATACAATAACAAACCTCCGGATTTTTCGTCGGGCCCTGAAAACCTATTTATTTCAACTAGCTGGGCTGGCTTGAGTTAAATTTTAAATTGATTTTAAATTGGGTTGTGTTAATTTACGGCCAAAATATTTAATTATTTTAATACTGTTTTTAAATTTTGTATGCTCTGTTTTTTACTTTGGCTGTTCACCGCCCTGAGTCCTATTTGGAGAAGGGCGGTATAGAAATGGAAACAAACAAACAAACAAACAAACAAACAAACAAATAAATAAATAAATAAATAAATAATTGATACCCCATTCCTTTTGTGAGCACAAGAAGACAGTTTCAGCTATGCTAAAGTCATGACTGAAGAAAATGGGGACGTGCAAGCATCTATTTCTCAAAAAGTTTGGTGTCTTCCTTAGGGAGGGTGATAATTCTTTCAGTTTCTCTTTGCAACAATCCTGTATAGCAGCCAAGACTTCAACAGAGTAAAGATTGGAGGAAGCTTTATGGTGGGTTGGGAATTTGAAGTGGGCTCCAGGAGTTTCAAGGCGGCAACTAGAACAGAGCTAAGGTTTGTACTGCAACCATGAGGGCACAGTTTATATTCCCAGTTGTAATAACAGTGACGTGGTATGGAAAGACGAGGAGGAAAGAAACAAGAATTAGATCTAAGAGAATCCAGACCTTCCATTAGACGCAAAGTCCAACCATTGTTCTCCTTCCTTTTTCATCCGTAAGCTAAATCACAGAATTTATGGGGCACGTTGTACCCCAGGCTGAATGATTGCCAGCTTGGAAGATATTTTGGTGAGAGTAATTAAGCTTCCTGAAAGCAATAGCTGAAAGTAATGAAGGAAGGAGCTATCCTAGCATCTGACTCGATTTATTGAGGGGAATCTAATATTAAGCAGATATCGAAGAGCCTCGGTTGCCTTCCAAAAGTTCAAACGAGGGGAGACATTTTGTAATTAGAAGTAGTAATTCCTTTCTGTTTTGGTCAACAAAGAGAGAAGCAAAATGAAATATAGAGGAGATGCAATGAACTTTGGCTTTTCCCTCCCCTCAAAGGATGCATGATTGATTAACAAAAAGTTTTTCCTTCTTTGTAATTTTCTGGTAGCATACCCACAGGGACACCTGAAATAGTCTTTAAATACTTGTTGAGTTGTTGTGAGCTACTTATGTGCCACCGTTATGTGGAATGGAGGTCAGTTTTATGAGTTGCTGTTGTGGCCTGTCAGCCCCCTGTCCCTCCAGCAACCAAATCAGAGGAGGAGGAGGTGCCGTGGGAGTCAGGGTCAGCATCAGGGCAACCTGAGAGCTCTGAGGGGGAAGAAAGAATGGAGCTGTCAGAGAGAGAGAGAGAGAGAGAGAGAGAGAGAGAGAGAGAGAGAGAGAGAGAGAGAGAGGCGGAGCCTGGACTGTCCGTCAGCCCTCAGATGGAGAGTCAACAGCTCCCAGGTCTGGAGGTGGCTGATGAGGAAGAGGAGGAACAGCTGGGTCCAGTGCCTGATATGTGGCTGCGCAGAAGGCAGAGGAGAGGAGAGGAGAGGAGGGCAGTGGAAATCTGTGGGCTGATCCTTGAGATAGAAGAGCCACCGAGCTAACCACTCTAGCTCTGGGGAATAAAAGGCAGGGGGCGGAGATGAATAGGTGTGGCAGACAACTATTCATCTTCCAGCCAGAAGGACTTGTTAGGCTGTGAGATAAACTTTTTGCTGGGGCTGCTGGCATTCCTAATAAAGGAATTTTTTGAGTTCACATCAGAGGGTTTGTCGTGTTTGGGGAGCTGGGTCAGAACAGTTGCCTTGGTGGGTAGGATGAAGGCCTTGGTTCCAGCTCCTCCAAAATAAAATCTGTATATGTGATTTAGAATTTATATGTGTATACAGGAAGTCCTCCACTTATGACCACAATTGGGGTCAGTATTTCCATTGCTAAACAAGGCACTTGTTAAATGAGTTGCGCCCAATTTTGTAATCTTTTTTTTTTTTGCCACAGTTGTTAAGCTGCAGTTCTCAAGTGAATCATGCAGTTGTTAAATGAAACTGTCTTCCCCTGTTTAGTTTGTTTATGGAAAGCCAGCTGGGAAGGTTGCAAAAGATGATCACATCAGAGGTGGTATTCAGCCGGTTCGGACCAGTTCGGGCGAACCGGTAGTGGTGACCTGTGGCCCACCTGCCCGGGTGCAATCACATCCTATATCACTGACACTGCATGCATGCACAGATGGTACGCACGAGTGAATAGCTGTGTTTTGTGATGCCGCATGCATGCACGGACAGCACATGCAAACATTTCTGGTGCCTGGCGAACCGGTTGCTACAATATGTGAATTCCACCTCTGAGTCACATGACTGTAATTATCACGTGTAAGTTGTAAATAACTTTCTTTTTCAGTACCATTGTAACTCTGAATGGCTGCTAAATGAATGGTTGTAAATCCGGAACCACCTCTAGTTCTTTATTATTGTTATTATTATTATTATTTTAAAAAAAAACTATTAATATAGTTTGTACTCATTTTACAGATGTCTCTCTTCTGCATTGACCATGCTGTCACTCAGTTTTAAGAAGTAAATTCTTTTAGTAAAGACCATTCTCCTTTAGTAAATTGCAGGACTTTATCAACCTCGGCTGACCTCACAAAGGTCAGATTAGTACTTGGAAGGGAGCTCAGTGGCTCATGTGGTTAGGAGGCTGGGTTGACCATCAGAAAATCTGCGTTCGAGACCCAAGTGCTGCTGTGGGATGGGGCGAGCTCCCGTCCTTTCCTCCAGCTCCTTCCAACCTAAGCAGTTTGAAAACGAGTAATCGTGAGTAGATAGATAGGTACCACTTTGGTGGGCACATTAATGGGGACATGAAAGGAGGCAACAGTGATAACAGCAGCTAATCGTTTTAACCCAGAAGCGCCTCGGTGCTTCCGACCTGAACATGAGCATGAATACTCGGATGCAGAAGCCACTGAATGCAGGAGGTGGAATCGCCTTGGAAGAACAGCAAGCCACCTTCATAACCTTTCCCTGTCCGTCCGTGCCCCAAAAAACCCCAAATCAGAATTAGGCTTTGTTTGAAGGCACCTTTACTTTTTAAGGCATCTATACACCTGAACACAGAAATACATAAGAGAGATTTCCAAAGCTATTCATCTTCTTTTTATGATGTCTTTTTTGAGAGTGATGGATGGAGTCTGGGGAAGCTTTAATTCATGCTAACTCCTTTCATGCAGTCTAAACTCCTCATGGAAGTTGCACTCTAAAAAGGGAAAGCTAAGAAGATGAGAGTATTTCAAATTGCAAACGTAGAGCCCCAAAATGCCTGATTTTACTCCCTTTTTCTTGCTTTCTAGCAACCTCTCTCCATCATCTATCTAAATTCCTGGCTTCCGATTACTGTACTTTGCAGCTTGTTTTATCCACGTAATCCGTATTGAGCAGAAACTTGTCCAAAATAGATATCCAGTTGTTTTGATGCCATTCAGTTTTAAATAGCTTGTTTGGACTGTCCGTTTAGAATAGAATAGAATAGAATAGAATAGAATAGAATAGAATAGAATAGAATAGAATAGAATAGAATAGAATAGAATAGAATAGAATAGAATAGAATAGTTGGAAGAGAACTTGGAGGTCTTCTAGTCCAACCCCCTGCTTAGGCAGGAAACCTACACCACTACAGACAAATGATTATCCAACATCTTCTTAAAAACTCCCAGTGTTGGAGCATTCACAACTTCTGGAGGCAAGTTGTTCCACTGATTAATTATTCTAACTGTCAGGAAATTTCTCCTTATTTCTAAGTTGTTTCTCTCCTTGATTAGTTTCCACCCATTGCTTCTTGTCCTACCCTCAGGTGCTTTGGAGAATAGCTTGACTCCCTCTTCTTTGTGGCAGCCCTTGAAATATCAGAACACTGTTATCATGTCTCACCTGGTCCTTCTCTTCACTAGACTAGCCATGCCCAATTTTTGTAACTGTTCTTCTTATGTTTTAGCCTCCAGTCTCCTAATCATCTTTGTTGCTCTTCTCTGTACTCTTTCTAGAGTCTCAATATCTTTTTTACATCGTGGCAACCAAAATCTGGATGCAGTATTCCAAGTGTGGCCTTACCAAGGCATTATAAAGTGGTATTAACACTTCTCGTGATCTTGATTCTATCTTTCTGTTTATGGAGATTTGTATTACTGGATTAAAGAGTCACACAATGATGAATCAACATACTGAGTAGATTGAAATAATACATCCAAAACTATGCTTAGAACATAATAAACAAATACTCAAAATAAGCAACAGACATAGGACATCCTTGCCCATTGTAAATTCAAACTTTACAACACTTGAATAAATTACTAGCTGTATGAAGTTTTTTATCTGATCAGGTCAAATCAAAGAATGGCTTCTGTTAATCTCCGAGCTATTTAAATAACACCTCATATTATTTACTTTTAAGCATAGCTGGTTTGCATTTGCTAGTTTTAAATTCTAATTCTTTAGCCAAGATTCCAGTTTGATATTTTCTGATCAGCGCAAAACAGATTTGGAATATTTGTCAGGAAAAAGGGAGTTTCGGTAATTTGCAGTATTCTAGAAATAAAATAAAATGAAAATATTAAGTATCAAGAACTCTCCAAAGCAGAAGTAGGAAGGTATCATCCTTTCTGAGTCGGGATTCCTTAGGCACAGTCACTCATGCTCTCGTCACTTCTCGCCTGGACTACGCCAATGCTCTCTACATGGGGCTCCCCTTGAGGAGCACCCGGAGGCTCCAACTGGTTCAGAATGCGGCCACGCGGGTGATTACGGGAGTGACATGGCGCTCCCATATAACACCTCTCCTGCGCAAGCTGCACTGGCTCCCGGTGGTCTTCCGGGTGCGCTTCAAGGTGTTGGTTCTCACCTTTAAAGCTCTCCATGGCTTAGGGCCAGGGTATTTACGAGACCGCCTTCTGCTATCGATAACCTCCCACCGGCCAATACGCTCTCACAGAGAGGGCCTCCTCAGGGTGCCGTCGATCAAGCAATGTCAGCTGGCGGCCCCCAGGGGGAGAGCCTTCTCTGTGGGAGCACCCGGCCTCTGGAAAGAGCTACCTCCCGGAATACGGCTGATTCCGGATCTCCGCACTTTCCGTAAGGCCCGTTTTTATTTCAGCAAGCCGGCCTGGCCTGAATAGGTTTTATGGGTTAGTTTTTTAATTGTATAGCTAGGGGTTTTAAATTGGGGCGGCCGTTTAATTTAATTTATTTTTAATTATCTTAACTTTTATATTGTATGTTATTTTAATTCTTGGCTGTTCACCGCCCTGAGTCCCTTCGGGGAGAAGGGCGGGATATAAACTTAATAAATAAATAAATAAATAAAATGACAAGTACTCAAGAATTTTATCCAATTATTTATCTTCTTCAAAATATTTTTGTAAGAAGGTAACCATAAGCTTTTTGCTCTTTAAATAATTTTCCAGATTCCTCTCTCTCCTGATTTCTGTAATAGCTATGTCTTTCTGTCTAATTTAATAAGTAGCTTTTAAGTTGCAAATTTCTGTCTCACTTATAGTTATGCCCAACGTCTCCTTTTAAAGTTGTAATTTCCGATGGCAGTTTTTAAAATGTTCACTATGGTAAATAAACCCAAATCAAGGGAATGAACTATGAAAAATATCTCTGAAAGTATTGATTGCACTTCTTGGTTCAAATTTATTGTGATGGAATACAATTTTCAGCCTCCAGTGCTTAGATAATTTCACTATTTCATCTTGCTACTGTCCACTCTGATTAGGGCAAGTTAATAATTTTTTAACCTGTTGATTTTTGAAAATGATTTTCATTGGAGTTCAAATAAAATAAAAATAAAACAAAAACCATCAACTTTCTATGAAATGCCAGTTCACTAATCTTGCAAATTCTAAATTTCCACTTCTCAGCTTTGATACCTTGGGGTAGGTTTCACAGCCTTATGATAACACTTTCAAAATTGAGTGAAAATCATTTGGTGATCCCAGATAAAATGTATGCCTCTCAAGCAATCAGTTTAATGTCATATGTCCTGATTTTAATGAATGCTAAAACATGCATGGGAAGGTTCTGCATTTCTGACCGTTTCCAGCATCCCATGGTCTTATATCAGGGGTCTGCAACCTTATATACTCAAAGAGCCATTTGGACCCGTTTCCCACAGAAAAGAAAACAACGGAAGCCACAAAATCTGGATGGGCATGGCCAACTCGATGTCACTCACTTCCACTAGTCACATGACCCCCCCTAACCACGCCTACCCAGCCGGTCATTAGGGCAGAGAACCAGTTGTTAAAAAACACCAGGAACCACAAAATCCTTTTGACATATGTCTCTCTCCCCTCCCTTTCTCTCCCCCCCTCTCTCCTTCTCTCTCTGTATCTCTCTCTCTCCCCCTCTTTCTCTGTCTCTGCCCTGGCCGCTTCTCCATCCCCCGCCGTTGTCCTTACCTTCTCAGGCCAGGCAAGGAGTGATTGGGAGAGGAGGGTGAAGGGTGGGGCCAGCCAGTGTTGGGATCACCTGACAGGGAGCCACAGCAGAGGGCCCAAAGAGTCACATGTGGCTCCGGAGCCGTAGGTTGCTGACCCCTGTCCTATATGAATTCTTTTTTCTTTTAAAATTCTGTACTTCATGATTTTTTTTGTCAGCAAATGGGGTTTTCAGCCGAAAACATTGATTGCAGGCAATGCAGAGGTAGTATTCAGCTGGTTCAGACCGGTTCGCCTGAACCGGTAGTGGAAATCACAGGTGGCCCCACACCCCGGCTCTATGCTATCCTATTTAGGCACCTTTTTGAGGCCAGGCGCATGCGTGGACGTGCGTGCTCACATTTGCAAACCGGTAGGGAAAGTAAGTGAATACAATCCCTGCACAGTTCCTTTATCCAGGTGCTATTCACAGCAACTACGAGTATGATTTCCATCTCATGTCCAGACCTGAACCCAGAGTGGAAAAGATCCAGATCGTAGCATCATACGATCATAGGACTGGAAGAGATCTTGGAGCCAGTCTAAATCCACACCCTGCCCATGGGGGAAATCCTCAGACCGTCCCAGACAAAGGACTCTCCATCCTTTGTTTGAAAACTTTCAGTGATGGAGCCTCATGGTTCCAGGAGCTAAGCTTTTTTCCACGGCTTAATAGCTCTCACCCTTATGAAATTTTTTCTTATCTTGAATTTGGATTTCTTTCTTTAAAGCTTCTACCCATTGACTCTTATATTATCTTGGACAGTTGTTGGAAGAAATATCCTTCTGGGTTCAGTTGCAAGTGGGGAAAAAGACACTGGAAACATGGAGACTGCTTGGAAAGATAGTTTAATGGTGGTCAGAAATCACATGGCTTGAGTTCCTGAACAGAAAAGGCGATCACATGCTTCAAGGTGTTGGGTGAAGATCCAAAGAGAGGAAAAGAAATGAGATCAAGATGCCGAGAGTGCCTGAGTCCATACCCTATCTTGGGCTCCACCCTAGTGTTTCCTGTTCCTGTATAAGAAATTTATCCTGATTGGTTGTCAAACTCCCAGGTGGTCTAGGGGTCTTAGCTAACTTTGTAGGTTGTCTCTCAAGCTTGCTTGAGTCTTGCCATGTGGTGAGTTTCTGTTGCTAGAAGGGTCCTATTGTGTTGCAGATGATGGCCCCTTTTTAATATTTCCTAAAATATTTCAATCTTCTAGGAGAGGGGTGGGTGCTAACTTCCTACACAGTGAAGAGCATAATACGCACAAGCAATAGATCTGAAATTACTTTCTGGCCACACTCAGCAAACAGAAATCTAACCCTGTTTTTCTGCAATGTAGAATTTATAAGCACAACTTGTTTCATTCCTGCATTTTATCTGTGCACTTAACACCGCATGCTTTTCACAATAGACATATGTTATGTTATGTTATGCTGGTCATATAAATATATTATTTCATGTTTCCAGTTTTGAGTGATCGCTCTTCTCCATGGTATCAACTTATAAATCGCCAACTCTATTTTCTATCTTATTTTCTTATGACTTAAATAAGCATTGCTGATAGTGCTTTGGATTCAATTTGAATGATTGATAATTTTACACATTTTCATGTTGTGTAATGTGAAAATTGCACCTATAAACCTGAGCATTCCTACCAGATATGAAAGTATGTGCCATTCTGGTGACAATTTTCCCACTAGTGCATAGATTTATTTTTAGTTATTTGTGTTACTTTCACTAGCATCGTGTGCCTTCTATAAATTATTTTAAACTAATTCTCTCTAATCTGTGCCAAGGATGCAAATACAGGTTTTCTGATTAATTAGATAGACAGCTCTGATCCCATCAGGATATGTGTGACATTAGACTTAATGTGTATCACTTTATACTTATACTTTTTAAATTGATCTCCATTTGACATTTGGTTGAACATTCATCTCCTTTACACTCATCTGTCTGGAGCTCTTCACAGCAGTTAAAATAATTTATGAACATGTTAAAAAGTGCTGATCCCAACACAGATCTCTCAAGGCTGCCAAAGAGTAGTTCTCTTCATTGGAAAAATTACATGTTAATCAGAATAGAGCTGGAAGGGACATTGGAGGTCTTCTAGTCCAGCCCTCAAGCTGGAGACCGTCTACCATATCAGACAAGTGAAGTGACTGTCCAGTCTCTTAAAAAAATCTCCATTGATGAAGAACCACAACTTCTGAAGGCAAGTCTTTCCACTGGTTAATTGTCCTCACTGTTAGGAAGTTTCTCCTTAATTCTAGGTTGCTTCTCTCCTTGAGTAATTTCCATCCATTCTTTCTTGTCTTGCCTTCTGGTGCTTTGGAAAATAAGTTGACTCCCTCTTCGGTGTGGCAGCCCCTCAAATACTGGAAGACTGCTATCATGTCCCCCCACAGTCCTTCTTTTCTCTACACTGGCCATATCCAATTCCTGCAACCATTCTTCATATATTTTAGTCTCCAGGCCTTTAATCATCCTAGTTGCTCTCTGTGCTTTTTCCAAAGTTTCAACATCTTTTTTGTAATGTAAAAAACTGGATGCAGTATTCCGGGTGTGGCCTTATTCCTTATTTTCTCTTTTAACCAGTTAGCAATCCTTAAAAGAAGAATCCTTATTGAAGCGTGACCACCGAATGTTAATTCCAGAGGTCTTGAAGAAGTTTCTTCTTCAGGTCCAAATTTCCAATTTAGACTGGGTCATTTTGGTTCATTCAGTGCCTGTTGAATGATGATGACATCATCATCACTGAATGATGATGACCACTTGAATGATGTTTTGAATTGAATAATGATGACACTGCCAGATGACAGTGCCTGTCATCTGCACCTCTATAACTGTCTGGTTTGGCTCTGCAACCCAACAAGACAGACACAGACTTCATAGGATAATTAGAACTGTAGAAAAAACAATGGCTACCAACCTGCCTTCCATTGAGGACCTGTATACTGCACGAGTCAAAAAGAGGGCTGTGAAAATATCTACAGACCCCTTGCTCCTGGACTTAAATTGTGTCAACTTCTACTCTCAAAACTATGTTATAGGGCTCTGCACACCAGAACAACTAGACACAAGGACAGCTTTCCCAAATGCCATCACTCTGCTAAACAACTAATTCCCACAACACCGTCAAACTATTTACTAAGATTGTATTGCTACTTACTTCCTTTGTTTATGTTTATGTTTATACCTATACCTGCTATCTTGTACATGTTTGACAAAATAAATAAATTTAAATTAAATTAAATTATTACCTATTTCCTCCCACTTATGACTATAACCATGTTACTTGTATCTTTACGATTTATATTGTTCTGTTGTTTCCTAGTATGTTTTGATTGCTTATTGGTAACCTATGACTATCACTAAGTGTTGTATCTTATGATTCTTGATGAATATATATTTTTCCTCTCTCTCTTTTTTTCCCTTTTATGTACACTGAGAGCATATGCACCAAAGACAAATTCCTTGTGTGTTCAATCACACTTGGCCACTAAAGAATTATTCTATTCTATTCTATTCTATTCTATTCTATTCTATTCTATTCTATTCTATTCTATTCTATTCTATTCTATTCTATTCTATTCCATTCCATTCCATTCCATTCCATTCCATTCCATTCCATTGACACTGCCCCAAAGCTACAAGGTTGGTGAGACTGATTTATCTTCCAATACTTTGTTCCGGTTTTTCTTAAGCAAGGCTTGTTCCCCTGTAACTTCTTGTTCTTTTGATTACATTTTTCAACATTTTTTTTTTTTGGAACAGATGTCGAACCAACTGGCCTGTAATTTTTGGGATCTCCTTGGGTCATTTTTTTTTGGGGGGAAAAAAGTCCTCTGGCATGGAGCCCAATTAGAGACAGAAGTTATTAATTTTTATTAGGAGTTTATGAATTTCACACTTCAGTTATTTAAAAAAAATTGTGTGAAAGCTATCAGGATATGCTTTGCCTTTTTCCTTGCATTGTACTGAGAAGTATAAATGGTTCTTTCTATTTCTTTGCTTTTTATTGTCTCATCCAATTTTTTTTAAAGATAGCCTTGACCATATTTTTCAGACCAAAACTTGGATCGTCAACCAAACTTTGAAATTGATTTGTTTCCCTAGTTGTTGATAGCTCTTAATTGAAAATGAATGTGTAATTTCTCAAAAAGCAATGTGTACGATGCTGAATTTTAGTTTCGCACACCCCAAAATTGGGTGTAGATATTGCCTGGTTACCATAGGGATGTGGTGGCTCAGTGGCTTTGACGCTGAGTTCGTCGATCGAAAAGATCGGCAGGTTCGAATCCCTAGTGCTGTGTAATGGGGTGAGCTCCCGTTACTTGTCCCAGTTTCTGCCAACCTAGCAGTTCGAAAGCAGGTAAATAATGCAAGTAGAAAAATAGGGACCACTTTTGGTGGGAAGGTAACAGTGTTCTGTGCACCTTTGGTGTTTAGTCATGCCCGCCAAATGACCATGGAGATGTCTTTCGACAGCGCTGGCTCTTCAGCTTTAAAACGGAAATGAGCACTGCCCCCTAGAGTCAGGAATGACTAGCACATATGTGTGAGGAGAACCTTTACGTTTACCTATTGTTTGGAAATAATTTTCAGTGTCATGAAAAACATGTATCAATGTTTTATACATTTTTATACATAAATAATTTATGCATTTTATACATTTTTATACACATACTGCAGTGGTCTGGGATATACTCACTCTTCTCGCCCCCGCCCCCAATTTAAATTTTCTGAAAAATAACAGCTGTCTCAATCCCTTCTGTCTCACGTATTGTCCTGTTTGTTCGAAGGAATGGGAGTTTTACTTTGAGCTTGCTAAATTGCCCACGGAAGAAAATAAAGTTTTCATGACATTATTGTGGCCGCTGGCTGGTAGAGACGTTTCTTTTCTTCCCTATAAACTTTCTCCAATCCGTAGCGGTTCTTTTTGTCAGTAACTCCAGCAGCTCGACGGGACGATTATGCGGCCATTTCTAAGACGAGGTGCTAAAGGTTTATTTAGTGCCCTTAGATTGATGGCTAATAGACTCCATTGGGCTGTTTAAATGAAAGTTTCCCACAATCAGATGCTAAAGTCCAAGGCTTTGAGTGAAGCTTTTATCGCTCTTTCAACAGTTCTCCCCCCTCTTTTTTTTTTTTTTTCTTTTCACTCTGGGAACTTTATTTCATGTTGTATATTTCTAATCTGAAGGTTACATCAATCAACAATCCTGTACAAGTTTGTGGACTGTAATAAAAAAAAAAAAGGAGAATTTTTGCATCCTGCGATGGAGTTTCCTGGCTGGCTATCTGTTTTAGATTTCTATGGAAGATACTACAGAGTTGGGACTTAAAACTGCAATTTGTTATGCTTAAGGTTATCCATCTGATCACTAGACTGGATGGTAGCTGCTTTATATTTACTAACAGCGCTCCATGGCATAGGACCCGGGTATCTTCTGCCACCAATAGCCTCCCACCGACCAGTCCGTTTCCACAGAGAGAGTCTCCTCAGGGTGCCATCGGCCAAGTTATGTCGGCTGGCGACACCCAGGGGGAGGGCTTTCTCTGTGGGAGCCCCTGCCCTTTGGAATGAACTGCCCCCGGAAATACGTAAGATCCCCGACCTCCGGGTATTTCGCTGTGTGCTGAAGACCCTGTTGTTCCGCCAGGCCGGGCTATCGACATGATAATTTTAAATTGGGGTATTTTAAATTTCTGGGGTTTTCAATGGAGCCAATTTTATTTAATAATTTTAAATTTTAAATTGATGTTTGTCTTGTGTTTTTAAATAGGCTGTACACCGCCCTGAGTCCTTCGGGGGTATAGAAGGGCGGTATAGAAATAAAATTATTATTATTATTATTATTATTATTATTATTATTATTATTATTATTATTATTAACAGGGATGGATAGGTCGTCGCAAAACACGACATTTCTTGCAACCCCAGTACAGGTAGTCCTGACTTACAACAGTTCATTTAGTGACTGCTAAACTAAAAGTTACAACGTCAAATTTACAACGTCACTGAAAAAAGTGACTTGTGAGGTTTTTCACACTTACGACCATTGAAGCATCCCCATGTGATCAAACTTCGGATACGTGGCAACTGGTTCATTCATATTTAGGACGGTTCCAGTGTCCAAGGATCATGTGATCATCTTTTGGGATCTTCTCACAAGCAAAGTCAATGGAGAAGCCAGATCTGCTTAACAAACTTGTTATTAGCTTAACCACTGCAGTGATTCACTCAACAAATGCGGTAAGAAAGGTCGTAATATGGGACAGAATTCACTTAACAACTGTTTTACTTAGCAACATAAATTTGGGGGGACATAAGATTGAACAAATTCAATCCACTTCCTAAAAGTGGTAATTCCAGTATCAGAAATCTGTTAATTTTATTTATTTATTTATTTATTTATTTATTTATTTATTTATTTATTTATTTATTTATTATTAAAATTTATATGCCGCCCTTCTCCCGTAGGACTCGGGGCGGCTCACACAATAAAAACCACAACAATAAAATACTAAAAACCAATCCAAATTTTAAATCCCCAAAATTAAAAGCCTCATAGTCGGTCAGGGAATTTGCTGAAAAAGCCATGTCTTCAGGCCAGCGCGGAAAGTGCGGAGATCGGGAGCCGTCCGGAGCTCGGTGGGTAACCCATTCCAGAGGGTCGGTGCGGCCACAGAGAACGCCCTCATCCTGGTGCAACATATGGAAAACGGTCATAAGTTGGGTTTTTTCCCAGTGCTGTTGTAACTTCAGAAGGTCACTAAAAGAATGGTTTAAGTCAAGGATTATTTGTATTCCTCCAGGACCTAAGATCTCCTAACACTTAAAGAAAAGCCGAGGTATGTAGTGGTACTATAGAGATCATTTTCAGTGATGCTAACCTCTCTGTAAAATGTTGCATTGCTTCTATAAAGAAATGTTATTGTCGTTTTTCAGTGTCACTTTTTTATATTGTGCCTTCAGAATCTGCTCCTATTTATCTCTGCTGCTAGTTTTGTTTGGTGGTAAATGGATTCTAAGTTATTGGGAAGATGGTTGTTTTATTCAAATTACTTTAATTTATATTTCGTTTGCACACCATGCAAACAGGTTGAGAAACATTTATTAATTATATTTTTTGGTGGGGGGGGGGGCAAGGGAAACAAGTATCCCAACTTTCTTGCTTACTTAGTCTTTGTGCTCTTCACCCTGTGACAGTTACTGAATTATTTGTAGAATTTGAGTATGAATCAGAAGTGGGTTTCAATAGGTTCTGACCAGTTCTGAAGAACTGGTAGCAGAATTTTTAAGTAATTCGGAGAACCGGTAAGTACCACATCTGACTGGCCCCGCCCCCATCTATTTTCTGCCTCCTGAGTCCCGGCTGATGGGGAGGAAATGGGGATTTTGCAGTAACCTTTCCCTGGATTAGGGAGGGAATGGAGATTTTACAGTATCCTTCCCCTGCCACGCCCAAGCCACACCCACCAAGCCATGCCATACCCACCAAGCCACGCCCACAGAACCGGTAGTAAAAAAATTTGAACCCCCCCCCACTGGTATGAATGTGTAAAAAACCTTTGTTTCTGCAAAGCTGTACATGTATACATACTATGTATACATGCTTTCCATAATATTTGCTTTTCAATTAGGTCTTTTATAGGATAATAAATATCAGTTTGGACATTCCATGAACTAACATATGTCAAATAAACTAGACAATAAATACCAGATTTTTTAAACTGCATGGGATGGGAAAACAATATAATGATCTGTAGCTATATTTTTTACCGTAATTTCTGATGTTTTTAATTTTGTCACTGAAACACGTTCGACATTTCCATCATCAGCCTTGGCATTTCCTTCACATGAGCCTTGGTGGCGCAGTGGTTAGAGTGCAGTACTGCAGGCTACTTCTGCTGACTGCGGGCAATTTGGCAGTTCGAATCCCACCAGGCTCAAAGTGGACTCAGCCTTCCATCATTCCAAGGTGGGTAAAATGAAGACCCAAATTGTTGGGGGCAATATGCTGATTCTGTAAATCGCTTAGCGAGGACTGTAAAGCACTGTGAAGACTGTAAGTCTAAGTGCTATTGCTATCAGAGAAAGATTCATTGTGGAGTACAGTGTGTTTAAACTGCTTCATTTCCTTCTGGTACAACACTTTCCTCGAAAATGGTGTAAACCATGGTGTACACCTAGGTGTAACTTTGAAAACACCCTTCACAATAATTTTTAGGATGCCTTTTGGCAAAATATCATTTTGGTCTCCTTGTAGAAAATCGATATGGCAAGGCTATCTGCTTTTAAAGTGCCCAATCTGATAGAATTTTTTTTTAAAAAAAAGGTCATTGAAATTAATCTATAATGAACGTGTGTGGTCATGTCTCTATTTTTGATCACAACTTCATAAATAATAATCATATTTGGACATTCCGTGCATCACATTAAGGGAAACAAATCAACTATCAAATGTGTAATTGCTTTGCAACAGTTGTGTAAGATGACTAAAATTATAAAACAATCCGGAGCCTTTTTTAAAACGATAATTTACTGTGATTTCATTGTTGGAGCTTTTTTTTCTTACGTTGACCCATCAATAATAGATTTTCACAGTGAAGAGATAGTTGATAACATAGATCTGTGATGGCGAACCTATGGCACGCGTGCCAGAGGTGGCATGCAGCACCCTCTCTGTGGGCACATGAGCCCTTGACCAGTTCAGCTCCACCGTACATGTGTGAGCACCTCCCACTGGCCAGCTGGTATTTTGGTCTCTGCTGTGCACGTCCAGGGGTGGGGCACTAGCAGGGGGGCGCATATATGCACGGGGGCGTGGCATGTGTGTGGGAGAACATGCGCATGCGTGAGGGGCAGGGCACATGTGGGGCCTGCATGCACGCACAGGGACCCATGTGCGGGGGCCGTGTGCACATTGCATTTTGAGGGATCGGGTGCGCGCATGCACATATTTGCATGCACAAGCACGCACACTTTGGCCACTCAATCCAGAAAAGGTTAGCCATCACTGGCATAGTTTCTTACCGTTATCTGTGAGCATGGGTATGCTGTGTCCCAGATGCTTAATTATTTTTATAACGGTCGTTATTCACCCAAAGCCAGGGGTGAAATGCTCCCGGTTCTGTTCTGCCCCAGCTACAGACCCAAAGAACGCAGCACACACAAAATCTGTGCAAACCGTAGTTTACTAAATTAAATCAGTCTTTTTCAAACAAAGGCTGTTAATTAACTTTTTTAACACCCTACAAGAATCCAAAGAATAAATAATCATAATCTTACTAGGATTGGCAGAAAGCCCAGAAGCAATTTGCAGGACACTGATAAAAGAACTAAGATCCAGACGCGAAGGAGAGTGAACTAAGTTGTTCCCTGCAAATTGCCTCAGTCGTCGTCCTTCCTTAAATAGGCTAAGGGAGTGGCCAATTAGCCCCAAGCCTTACTCTTGAGGAGACCTCCTCCTGAGGAGCCACTCCTGCCTTTTGGCAGCTCTGCGTGCCCATGCATCGAGAAGAGGCTCTTCCTCTTCACCCATGGAAGCTTCTGGAGGTTCTGAAGGCCCTGGCTGAATCCCCGCCTCTGGCTCCACATCTTCTCCAGCCTCCTCATTGTCCGACTCAAGTGCCAGCTGCACAGGCAGCACCACACCAGCCTCCTCACTGTCGGAATCAGCTACTAGCTGCACAAGCCACCGACGGACCACAAAAGGCTTGGACCAGATCTCCCGATCTGGTAGCGATGGTGGCAGGTGGTTTGGAGAACCAGTAGCAAAAGTCCCTCCCTCCCCTCACGCCCAGCTGAGCCGCGCGATCGTCAGAGGCTATTTTTTTTTACTTTTAAAAGCCTTTTTTCTACAACCTCTTCGGCCGAAGAGGTTGTAAAAAAAAAGCTTTTAAAAGGCTCTGACGATCCCAGCTGAGTTGCCTGATCGTCAGAGGCTTTTTTTTTCTTTTAAAAGCAAAAAAAAAATGTTTTTAAAAGAAAACAAAAGCCTCTGATGATCAGGCAGCTCAGCTGGGATCATCAGAGCCTTTTAAAAATATTTTTTCTACAACCTCTTTGGCCGAAGAGGTTGTAAAACAAATGCTTTTAAAAGGTAAAAAGAAGCCTCTGACAATCACAGCTGAGCAGCGCAATCGTCAGAGGCTTTTTTTTTTTTACTTTTAAAAGCAATGCTTTTAAAAGTAAAAAAAAAAAAGATTGTGCACCACAGCCGATCACCCCCCCTTGTGCGCTGTTCTACTTACCGCATGCCTCCTTTTGGCATGCACTGCGTGCGCACTTCGCATTTGGTGTTTGGTGCACACTGTCCATGCGCAGCCAGCGAACTGGTAGTAAACCAGTTCAGATTTCACCACTGCCCAAAGCTTACCAAATCCAAGTCGTATGACACACTTGGAGATAAACTTCAAACTAATTTCCTGGGTTGGTATTCGCACATAACCTCTTTATCATGCGCTATACAATTGATTTAGTGGGGACGGCTGCTTTCATGGCAACTAGTAACTGCGATTCTGTTTTCTAAAGCTCTTTGTGGAGGTTTGGCCGGGTTGAAGCATGTGAGCGGAGGCACAAATTGCTCTCCTTTGATATCACAAGGTTATATTTTCACGTGGTGTCCTTAACAAGGACGCTCTTTAGCAATCTATCTGTCTCTGTCAAGCGTCGGCTTGAAAGCCAAGCTATTCAGGCCTGAAACTCCCTGTTAAATGGACCATTTTGGGGACTCGCAAGCAACCAGACAATATTCTGTAATAGACTTGCCTAATCTAGTGCCCTCTGCATGTGTTGGACTACAACTCCCCTTATGCTGAAGCAGCGTGCTACAGGTTGTGTTGCCGAAGGATGACAGAAGTAGAAGTCCATCATAAATGGAAGCTATTTGTAGTCTGAAAACCACCCTGAATTACCCTGAGATGGCCAGGGTAGAAATTTGATAGATGGATAGCAACAGCATTTTAGGACTTATATATCGCCCCGTAGCACTTTACAACAATCTCTGGGTAGTTTGCAATGTAGAAACGTTATTTATATATTGCCCCCAACAATCTGGGTCCTCATTTTACTGACCTCACAGATGGAAGGCTGAGTCAACCTTGAGCTGTCCCGAGAGGAGCGAACTCCAAGCTGTGGGCGATACTGCGACACCTGTGTCCTGTGACAGCAGGAAAATTTGATAGACAGACAGACAGACAGACAGACAGACAGACAGACAGACAGACAGATAATGGATGGATGGATGGATGGATGGATATATAGTTTGCAATGTAGAAACGTTATTTATATATTGCCCCCAACAATCTGGGTCCTCATTTTACTGACCTCACGGATGGAAGGCTGAGTCAACGTTGAGCTGTCCCATGAGGATCGAACTCCAAGCTGTGGGCGATACTGCGACACCTGTGTCCTGTGACAGCAGGAAAATTTGATAGACAGACAGACAGACAGACAGACAGACAGACAGATAATGGATGGATGGATGGATGGATATATAGTTTGCAATGTAGAAACGTTATTTATATATTGCCCCCAACAATCTGGGTCCTCATTTTACTAACCTTGGAAGGATGGAAGACTGAATCAACCTTGACCCTGGTGAGATTTGATCTCCCAAATTGCAGGCAGCCAGTCAGCTTTCAGCGGAAGTAAACTGCAGTACTGAATTGTAACAATGTACCATCTCTATCCATCTATCTATCCATCCATCCATCTATCTGTCTGTCTGTCTGTCTATCCGAGATGGTGAACCTATGGCATGAGCCATGTCGCCTGGTACGCACGGCGTCGCCCGTTCCCCTTCCGGATTTCTGGTGCACATGCAGGTGCAACGATCAGCTGGCCTTTTTGCATGCGGCAGTGCCAGAAACTAGAAGAGCTGTTCTGTTTTCCTGCGTGAGCATGCACACCGGACAGCTGATCGTCGCATGCACACACGTGCCGGAAACCTGGAAGAGTAGCTGGCTGAAACCGGAAGTTCAGTAGCTGAAACCGGAAGTTCATTTTCGGGCGTGCGTATGTCCCCTGTGCAGCTCCTCTTTCTGGTTGCTGCCCAGACACACGCACGCATGCACTCCCTTTTCGGCATTCGGTGCAGAAAAGGTTCACCATCATAGATAGATAGATAGATAGATAGATAGATAGATAGATAGATAGATAGATAGATAGATAGATAGGCAGACAGACAGACAGACAGACAGACAGACAGACAGACAGAGATGAGAAAAAGAGAGAGAGAGACAGACAGACAGACAGAGACAGATAGAGAGACAGATATAGACAGACAGATATGAGGGAGAGATGAGAGAGAGAGAGAGAGAGAGAGAGAGAGAGAGAGAGAGAGAGAGAGAGAGAGAGACTCTTTCTAATTATCTCATCCAGAACAGTAACAAAATTACTGTCATAAAATCTAGTCATAAAATCTTCCTCCGCCAAAATAGCTGCCAACCACATGTATTTCAGGCGGTAAAAATGTGCTTCCTTGTAACCAAGCAAGATTGATAGACCAAACTACTCTGTCCAAGGGCAGATAGGACCTCAAAAATGTACACCCAATAGGATGTCCACACTGTCTTTTTACAAATCCCCATCGCTGCAGCCTTCAAAACGTTATCTATCCATTTTCATTTTCGCAACAGCCACGACAGCTCTGTCATTTTACCGGCGCCTCAAAATTTTTCTTTCTGTTGTCAGTCAGCATATAACAGTCACAAACCGTCGACAGCTGTGATTGATGGCAACAAACAAAGAAGAGGAAAAAGGGGCTGAAGTTGTGTCTAAAATAATAATTTTCTATTTTTATTATTACGCGCAGAACTTTTGTTAGAAAATGGCCCGCCTGTTGTATTTTAGACATCTACCGCTGGGGAATTGTATGTATTATAAGAAAAATTGTTACAGATAAACCGGCTGTTTTTAGCTCACATTGCTGGGCTGATTGCCTTAAGATTCGCTCGTTCTGACAGGGAAGATTTTAAGGGTGTGTGTCTATGGGATATTATATTATGCTCATTTGATAACGAAATGCAGGAACCCTGAGATAGTAAAAATGACAGCCTGTGTATTGCATCTGTGCATTATTTTTTATTTGCATGTCCAAGAAGCTAAGCAGTGGTGGGATTCAGCCGGTTCGCACCACTTCAGGAGAACCGGTTGTTAACTTTCTGAGCAGTTTAGTGAAGTGGTTGATGGAAGAAATCATTAGGGCAGAGAACCGGTTGCTAAATTATTTGAATCCCACCACTGAAGCTAAGCGTGTGATGCACTTCTCCTGAATCATGACTGAATCATGTACAGCGGTGGGATTCACATTAAGTTGCTACCGGTTTGGCGCATGCACACACGCTCACTTCACATGCACGTCTGCCTTCTGCACATGCGCCTGGCCTTCTGCACATGCACTTTGCTCATGCGCACGCCTTCCGTGCATGTGCCCGGGCTCAAAAACATGCCTAAATAGAATGGCATAGATTCGGGGCAGGTAGGCCTGCAATTTCCGCTACCGGTTCAGGTAAACGGGTCTGAACTGTCTGAATACCACCTCTGATCATGTCCCTTGCCATTGGCATGTCTCAAATTGAATGCTTATGTTTACTGTTGGACACTAGAGGAGGCTTACAGAAATTGTGTAGCTCTATTTCTTTTGAGGGGGGAGAGAGGAACTATTCAGAGAATGCTTCTCAGCCACCTTTCCCCTTACAGGACCTGAAGCTCAAATGTCAAGAGAAAGATTTCCCCACAATGGAGAGAAATGGAACCATAGCAATCTAAAAAATAAAATATCAGGACAAATCTTAGTTACGATTCTCTCTAGAAATGGCTTTTCTTGGAGGAGAGAACTAATATCTAGATTTCAGTTGTCTGTTCCTGTAACATACGTTGCAGCTCTCGTGTGCTTGTTGTGAGTCATAGTTATCTTGGATACTCATGGTAAAGATAAAGATTTCCCCTGCCAGTTGTGTCTACCTGTCGGGCAGGGTGCTCACCTCTGTTTTTTAGCCAAGGGAGCCACCGTTGTCCAAAGACATTTCCGTGGTCATGTTGCCAGCATGACTATACACCAAGGTGCATGGAACACTGTTACTTTCCCACTGAAGTGGTGCCTATTTATCTACTCTCATTTTCATGCTTTTGAACTGCTAGGCGGGCAGGAGCTGGGGCAAGGAACGGGAGCTCACCCCATCACACAATGCTCGGGTCTCAAACTGAGCTGTCAGCTTTTCAGCTGGCCAACCGCTGAGCCATTACGTTCCCTAGATACTCATGTACACCAGTTTATAGACAGTATTTCTGATGGTATCTTTCTGTTAGGAAATGCGGTGTGAGTACGTCTGTGGTATATTGATGAGTAATGGAAATGAATACAAAAGTACATTAGGAAACCTCTATGTAGACTTTTCCATTTGTTTGTAAAAAAGAAAAGAAAAGAAAGAACAAGGAAAAGAAAAGAAAGAACAAGGAAAAGAAAAAAGGAAAGTCCAGTTGAGAAACTGGATAGGAACCAACATTTATCATTCTGTCACTTAATAAGGATGTTTGCTCTTCATTAAATGAGTAGAGTAGAGTAGAGTAGAGTAGAGTAGAGTAGAGTAGAGTAGAGTAGAGTAGAGTAGAATAGAATAGAATAGAATAGAATAGAATAGAATAGAATAGAACAGAACAGAACAGAACAGAACAGAACAGAACAGAACAGAACAGAACAGAACAGAATTCTTTATTGGCCAAGTGTGATTGGACACACAAGGAATTTGTCTTGGTGCATACGCTCTCAGTGTACATAAAAGAAAAGATATATTTGTCAAGAATCATAAGGTACAACAGATAGTCATAGGGTACAAATAAGCAATCTTTTTCTTATTTCATTGGCCTTTTTACAATGTTTGGCATTTCTTCAAGCCTATTGATATCTCCTCCTTGTTCAGGAAAGGTGGTATTATGGTTGTGTTCGCTTATCAAAGAACTGAATTCCCTGTCATGATTTATGACAAGGGAAAGTTGGATAAACAAGAAGAGTGTTAACAGCATGTGGTACTCTTGTTCAGGACACCCTCTCATTTCCCATTCCTTCACAATCTGTGGTCATGGGTTCTTCTGGGAAATTCTCATTTGTGTGTGTGTGTGTTTGTGTTTGTGTGTGTGTGTGTTTACATGGAGTAAATATTCTTTGAGAGCCAGTTTGATGTAGTGGTTAAGGAATCAGCCTACAAATTGGGAGACTATGAGTTCCTGTTCCTTGTTAGACATGAAAACAGTTGGGTGACTTTGGGTGACTCAACCACTCTGAGATGTAGGAAGCCAAACTGGGCATGCATCCATGCATCTATACTTTTCAATTTCTAAAACCTTTGTAATTCTTTCAAGCAAGATTATTGATACTTCTTTCCTGGACTTCAGTGGTGCCTCCTAAGTCCAGGCAATGCTATGATCTGAAGCCAAAGAAGCCTTAATTAAAAATAGAAATGATGATGCTGATAATAATCAGTGCAGTTGGCATTTTATGAGCTGTTCAATAGGTTAATGCAACATCTTGGAACTGTATAGTCAGTACTTACAAGCACAGAGACACATTTATATCAAAAGGCTGCCAGCCTGCTTGGCAGTAATTATATCAGAAATAACAGATTACATTCTTCTTTGTTGAACTTAAATGTTTCATCATCCTAGATCGATGCCGAAAGAAAAGCTAATACCTCATTCTAATAGTAATATTTTGATTAATTTCTGCTAAGTTCCACAAAGCTTAATTCTGGCCCTTTTTGATGTGGCTTCGTAATATGTTGATTCACTTTCTAAATCACTCAGAGACGAACTGAAGAATTGAAGCAAGCAATTGAACAAGAATTTGGAAGGTCAACTTCCTTGGTGTTTATCCTAAGACACGGAACAACCCAAGAAAAGAGTAGAAGTACTTACCATCCCGTAAATTTCAAGGTGTGCTTTAGGGAGACATTGATATCTTTCAAGGAACAGTCAACTCTTTTTGTGCGTCGTCTTATGAATACCTCAGTTTGGTTATAAAGGGGATTAGTGTCCATTGGTGTCTCTTCCCATAAGAACTGCACGGTGATAATTGAAAATGTTCTTCAGGATTATAGGATTTGGAGCAAGCCTGCCCAACATTTTTCAGGTCCTACTCCCAATTCACTGGTATATGTCAGCCAGAATTGATGAAAACTGAATTCAAAATGGAAGTGGAAAGACAGGGTAACTGACTCACAGACAACAACCAGGGTATTTGGATCAGGGGTAGGCTTCAAAAATTTTAGCAAGGGGTTCTCTGCCTGGTTGCTGGGTGGGGGTGGCCATGGTGGGCGTGGCCTAGTCGTGCACCATGTTGGGGGGGGCTCTGGAGGCTTTCCTTGAGCCTCCAGGAGGGTGAAAATGGCCTCCCCAGGCTCCAGAGGCCCTCTGGAGGCCGGAAATGTCCCGAACTTCTGGTAGGCCCATTTTCCGCCCTCCCCAAGCCTCCATGCATGTCCTGCACTTACCTTCATCCAAAAGGGGCTGCGAGGGGGACTTCTGGGAGGGGCAGATGGGATGAGCGGGACCAGTCAGGAGTGGGATTTGGGGGTTCTCCGAACTGCACAGAATCTTAGCTGCAGATTCTCCCGAACCCCCAGCAGCCCACCCCTGTATTTGGTCCTACCTCAGTTTAGAGTCTTAAACTATCATTACTTCTCCTTGCTGTTTCCAATGCTGTCTTGAGGCATCCTTTGGTGAGGATTGGATAGAAGTTAAGTCAGGATGAAATCCAGCAGGTTCTGGAGAACCGGTAGCGGAAATTTTGAGCAATTCAGAGAACCAGTAGTGGAAATTTTGAGTAGTTTAGAGAACCAGCAAATACCACCTCTAGCTTGCCCCAGAGTGGGGTGCGAATGGGGATTTTGCAGTATCCTTCCCCTGGAGTGGGGTGGGAATGGAGATTTTGCAGTACCCTTCCCCTGCCACGCCCACCAGGCCACACCCACAAAACTGGTAGTAAAAAAAAAAAAAGAATTTCACCACTGAGTTAAGTATCCCAAGTAGCTAAACTAGTTGGGCTGAGTTTTCCAAAGGAGTAAGCAGACAACTAGTTTAGCTACTTGGGACACTTACCTCCTATCTACTCCACTGTCCAATCCTCACCAGCATTGGAAACAGCAAGGAGAAGTAATGATAGCGTAAGACTCTACACTGAGGTAGGACCAAATATTCCTGGCAAACCTGTTAAGCTTTTCTCTGTTGGAGGTGTGTGTGAGAGTTATGGAAATTTGGAGCTTTCTAAAGACATCATCCATCCAAAACCTTAAGCCAGCATGCTGATCATTCACACACATTTCTGCAGTTAGAATCTAACTGCTAGATTGAAGAAAGCCATGGTTTTGAAAAGCTAAAGATACAGAATAAATAATAACAGAGTTGGAAGGGACCTTGGAGGTCTTCTAGTCCAACCCCTTGTTCAAGCATGAGAGCCTATACTATTCTGGACAAATGGGTGTCCGGTCTCTTCTTAAAAACCTCCAGTGATGAAGCACCCACAACTTCCGGAGACAAGCCAATGGCTTGTCTCCGGAAGTTGTGGGTGCTTCATCACTGGAGGTTTCCAATCTGTCCTTTTCATCTAGTTATTTTTCTATACAGTTACATGAGCCTTCTTACATCAGGACTTTGTAATTTAGGATGCAGTCGTGAGAGAGAAGAATAATTATGATCCCTTGAACAGGAGTTTTCTATAGAATGTTGTGTTTGGAGAGAGATATAGAGAAGTGAAAGTACTGGATGCTGAACTCAACATTAAAATTCTCTCCTCTCCTCTCCTCTCCTCTCCTCTCCTCTCCTCTCCTCTCTCCTCCTCTCCTCTCCTCTCCTCTCCTCTCCTCTCCTCTCCTCTCCTCTCCTCTCCTCTCCCCTCCCCTCCCTTCCCTTCCCTTCCCTTCCCCTTCCCTCCCCTCCTCTCCTCTCCTCTCCTCTCCTCTCCTCTCCTCTCCTCTCCTCTCCTCTCCTCTCCCTCTCCCCTCCCCTCCCCCTCCCCCTCCCCTCCCCTCCCTTCCCTTCCCTTCCCTTCCCTTCCCTTCCCTTCTCTTCTCTTCTCTTCTCTTCTCTCCTCTCCTCTCCTCTCCTCTCCTCCCCTCCCACCCTCTCCTCCCATACCTTCTCTTCTCTTCTCTTCTCTTCTCTTCTCTTCTCTTCTCTTCTCTTCTCTTCTCTTCTCTTCTCTTCTCTTCTCTTCTCTTCTCTTCTCTTCTCTTCTCTTCTCTCTCTCCTCCCCTCCCCTCCCCTACCTTCTCTCCTCTCCTCTCCTCTCCTCCCCTCCCCTCCCCCTCCTCTCCTCTCCCCTCCCCTCCCCTCTCCTCTCCTCTCCCCATGCCACCCCACCCATCTACTAAAAAGTTTCTAGATATTCTAATTATGGAGATATATGAAGCCTGTTGAGCTGTCAGAACTGAAGATTTCAAGCTGTGTGAATTATGTGTATGTGTCTTAAGAGAATTATTGATAAAATCTGCTTGTGAGAAAATGCCCATGAGAAAATATCACATTTCTCTCTTAAGACATTTGCTTTATTCAGCCTTAGCTTGCTGAAGTTGAAAAAAAAACTATGGTTCGTTCAGCTTCTCCACGTATTGAATACATGCTTACATTATGGGTCTGATGTAGATAATCAGCTACGGTATTTAACTGGGAAAAGGAAGCTAAATCACAAATAACACTTAAGCTTGTGTTGGATCACAAAAGCAAGATAATTCTAAATTTAAATTCCTTAATATTTGTACCGAGTGGGGGAGA
Organism: Pituophis catenifer annectens; assembly: GCF_029215685.1. Taxonomy (NCBI): domain Eukaryota; kingdom Metazoa; phylum Chordata; class Lepidosauria; order Squamata; family Colubridae; genus Pituophis; species Pituophis catenifer. The sequence goes on along the minus strand of NW_027256886.1, from coordinate 89,191,236 downwards.
AAACTTAATTTTAATCCAAATACATTTATCTAATAATGTACAATTGCAGACGCATTTTCCCCTCTGGGGATACTTGTTCAGCTGCAAATTCGATATTGTCCTGGCCCGACTGCAGAGTTTTTGTTTTTGTTTTGTGTAGTTCTAATTGTGGCGAGGAAAAAGAACGATGGGAAAAAATTTGTTCTCCCCGAGAGCCGAGGCAATGTATTTACTTCAGGTTTTATTAAATGTGTTATAAATTTCCCCAGCAATTTACTTATAGCTCAAGAGGCTTAATTTGCATGTGGTGCCTTTTACAATATGCTTTTGGTAATGTTGCAGATGCTTCTCCTTTAGCTTCAGTAAACAACAGGCAGTTGGCCAGGTTTTGACTGAACATTTGCCAACTCATGGAAATATTAGTTAACGCTTTAATAGCCAGATTTTGAAATTCCCATTGTTTTGTCCAAAATCATGTGAAGAAGCTACCTGGGCTTCTCATTAGCATAGGAGAAATGCTTATTTGAAAGAAATACATGTAGGTAAACGTTTTTGAAGTGCATCACATCTTCAATTAAATTGGGGTGGGGTGGAGAATCAACAAGACTCTCAAATTTAGGATTTGGATGAATTGCAGCTTTCATACTGGACGGAAGAGTTCCAATGTCTAGTTTGTACAGTTGTAAATTACGTGAGAATTGCCAGGTGGAATCTTATAAGCCACCAGGGCAATCCGACTGAGATTTCCAGGACAATCAAGAATGGTCAAATAGCCCTTTGATCCTTTCTCAGATTATTAACCACTAGACCACTAGTTTGCCCTAGTGGTTAAAGCATCCGATAGAAAGCGGGAGATGGTGAGTTCCAGTCCTGCCTTAGTCATGAAAGGCAACTGAATGACTTTGGGCCAATCACCAGGAAACAGTTAGTTCTAGTTCTGATTTAGGCATGAAAGCCAACTGAATCAGTGGTGGCTTGCCTCCGGTTCGGACCGGTTCGCAAGAACCGGTAGTAAAACCGACGGGAGGTCCCGCCCCCCACCCCGGATGTTGTCATTGGCGATCTGCACATGCGATCCTGTTGTGAACTGGTAGTAAAGGTAAGTAGACCCCACCCCTGAACTGAGTGACTTTGGGCCAATCACCAGGAGACTGTGAGTTCGAGTTCTGACTTGGGCATGAAAGCCAACTGAATGACTTTGGGCCAATCACTAGGAGACTGTGAGTTCTAGTTCTGATTTAGGCATGAAAGCCAACTGAGTGACTTTGGGCCAATCACCAGGAGACTGTGAGTTCTAGTTCTGACTTGGGCATGAAAGCCAACTGAATGACTTTGGGCCAGTCACCAGGAGACTGTGAGTTCTAGTTCTGATTTAGGCATGAAAGCCAACTTAATGACTTTGGGCCTATCACCAGGAGACTGTGAGTTCTAGTTCTGATTTAGGCATGAAAGCCAACTTAATGACTTTGGGCCAATCACCAGGAGACTGTGAGTTCTAGTTCTGATTTAGGCATGAAAGCCAACTGAATGACTTTGGGCCTATCACCAGGAGACTGTGAGTTCTAGTTCTGATTTAGGCATGAAAGCCAGTTTGACTTTGGGCCAGTCACAGTCTCACAGCCCAGCCCAATTCACAAATTGTTGTTGTGGGGACAATAGATGGAAGAAGGTATATGTTTGCTACCTTGAATTATTTATAAAAGTAATAAGGGCAGGCTACAAATGGATGGATGGATGGATGGATGGATGGATGGATGGATGGATGAAGAAATGTAAATAAAATATTAAGAAATAGAAGCCTGAAAGAGGTAAATAAACAAGCAATATGCCAAATGGCTTAACATTCAAAGACAACAGACATTGCAAAGCTCAACTGTTTTGGACCAGGTTACATATAGTCCTGATCTGTAGATGTTTTCTCTAAATATATAAAATGTTAACCTATCTCAGTGTTTCCACAAGCTTGCAAATTTTAAGCGGTGAGGACTTCAACTCCCCGAATTCCCTAAGCCAGCGTGGAAGAAGTGATGCCGTGCAACCTTCTCAGTCAAGCCATGCCTGGGCACAACAGTTTTCTACAGCTGTTGTTAAATTTCCAACCTTGCCAGGATTTGGATAGAGATTAAGCTGAGAAATGGTATTTAGTTTGGGGTCACCCCAAAATCTTCGTTTTTTTTGATATGATAGAATTTTCATTGGATTCTCCAAATCCTGATCTAGTGATATTCACCGGCAGGATGAGGTCCTTCCACACCAATGTACAGGTAGTCCTCGACTTACGACCACAATTGAGCCTTTGTTGTCAAGTGAGACATGTGCTATTTTGCCCCATTTTATGACCTTTCTTGCCACAGGTGTTAAGTGACTCACTGCAATTGATAAATTGGTAACCCGGTTGTTAAGTGAACCCCGCTTCCCCATTGCTTGTCAAAAGGTTGCAAAAGTAGATCACGTGACCTTGGGGCATGGCAATGGTCATAAGTATGAGTCAATTGCCAAGCATCTGAATTTTGAGTACATGGTGAAGGGGATGCTACAAAGGTTGTAACTATCAACAGTGCAGTGGTGGCGCAGTGGTTAAAATGCAGTATTGCATGCTAACTCTGCCCACTGCCAGGCGTTCGATCCTGACTGGTTCAAGGTTGACTCAGCCTTCTATCCTTCCGAGCTCGGTAAAATGAGGAGCCAGATTGTTGGGGGCAACAGACTTACTCTGTCAACCGCTTACAGAGGGCTGCAAAGCACTGTGAAGTGGTATATAAGTCTACGTGCTGTTGCTATGAAAAATGGTCATAAGTCACTTTTTTTCAGTGCTGTTGTAACGGTCACTAAATGAATTGTCACAAGTTGAGGATTACCTTTATAACAATTTTGCTAAACAGAGAGATCTGAACGGCCTGGCAGAAAGATAGGGAGACGTAGCTTCATTTGGGGCTTAAACAGGAGTGAAATCCAGCAGGTTCTGGAGAACTGGTAGCGGAAATTTTGAGTAGTTTGGAGAACCGGCAAATACCACCTCTGTCTGGCTCCAGAATGGGGTGGGAATGGAGATTTTGCAGTATCCTTCCCCCAGGAATGGGGTGGGAATGGAGACTTTGCAGTATCCTTCCCCTGCCACGCCCACCAAGCCACGCCCACCAAGCCACACCACACCCACCAAGCCATGCCCACAGAACTGGTAGTAAAAAATTTTTTGAATTTCACCACTGGGCTTAAAGATGAGAACTGGTGTAGGGGTTTTTAACAGTTCAAATCTCGGTTGCAAATTCCCTTGCAGGAGCCTTTAGCAAGTCAGCCCGTTTTAGGAAGCCCAGGATTTTACCTAGCAATCCATAGAGTTGCTTCAAGTTATTACTGCGTTCTTTTTTTGGAAACGGACGCTTTAGAAATAAATGCAAAACTCAGTGGCTTGAATTATTAATAGTAATGGACATAGAGCTGCCCATTCGGTTGGTAGAGTGTTGCTTGCATTGCAAAGTGGAGCATTGATTAAAAAGCTAAGCCTTGTGACGCCATTCAAGGCCACGGCTGTTCCCCCACCACTAAAAAAAAAGACCCCATCCATGGCTGGTGTGACAAAGCAGATCAAAAGGGTAGCCCAAATGCATCCTTACAAACCACAAAGACGTTTTCTCTTGTTATTTGTGGATCCCGTCGATTATTCCATTTTAAAGCGTCCTCTTTTTCCCCTCCGGTTAAAATGCAACATTTTCCCTTTTTTTGCATTTCGTTACTGCCTTTTCAGAGGCAAACTTGCCCGGTGTTGAAATTAAAATAAAATGAAGATGGTAGACCAGCCGGTCATTTTTCATACATATGCAGCTTGGCTCTCGGCTCTCTTGCACTCCTTTCATCCATTTGTCACTTCTCCATTTGTGAGAAGGGTCTACGTAGCATACTTTGAAGATTTAAGAATAGAATAGAATTCTTTATTGGCCAAGTGTGATTGGACACACAAGGAATTTGTCACTGGTGCATATGCTCTCAGTGTGCATAAAAAGACAAGATACATTTGTCAACCTGTCTTCCATTGAGGACCTATATACTGCACGAGTCTAAAAGAGGGCTGTGAAAATATCTACAGACCCCTCACATCCTGGACATAAACTGTTTCAACTCCTAGCCTCAAAATGACGCTATAGAGCACTGCACACCAGAACAACTAGACACAAGAATAGTTTTTTCCCAAATGCCATCACTCTGCTACACAAATAATTCACTCAACACTGTCAAACTAGTTACTAAGTCTGCATTACTATTAATCTTCTCATCATTCCTGTTAGGATATGGTTTGAGCCTAAGAAGTTGTCCAGGCGATATATGTGTACTGTAACTTTAATATGAAAATGTACCTTTAAGGCTTTACTGCTGAGTCATGCTGTAATTAGTTGTGAACGTATTTAAGGAAGGTACTGTAAAGTATTCAGTTGATGATGAAGCTGCTATGATATGCTGCCATTGTGAGGAGTTGCTATCTGCTAATCATCGTTTGATGGATCTGTAACCATCGTGGTTTGTGAACCAGAGTGAGTTTGTTATTCTAACCAACTAATGTTTGTTTGGTAAGAAGATATCTGTAACTTCTGGACTGATTTGAATGGCAAAGACTTGGAATTTGTTTAAAGACTATGAGACTGTTTTTCTACTATAAAGTAAGCTTTTGATAAACCAGTTTGCATAACTCTTATTCATTGCTCTCAGCAACGTTTCCTTGTGCATTTACCCTGCTGGTTGGTAATACAACACCAATATCCTTAACAGTTACCATCACCTATCTCCTTCCACTTATGACTGTATGACTGTAACTTTGTTGCTTATATCCTTATGATTTATATTGTCTGTTTCCTAATATGATTTGATTGCTTATTTGTACCCTTTAACTATCATTAAGTGTTGTACCTTATGCTTCTTGATGAACATATCTTTTCTTTTATGTACACTGAGAACATATGCACCAAGACAAATTCCTTGTGTGTCCAATCATACTTGGCCAATAAAAAATTCTGTTCTATTCTATTCAAGAATCATAAGGTACAACACTTAATGATAGTCATAGGGTACAAATAAGCAATCAAATCATAGTAGGAAACAATATCAATATAAATCGTAAGGATACAAGCAACAAAGTTACAGTCTTGCAGTCATAAGTGGGAGGAGATGGGTGATAAGAATGATGAGATGACTAATAGTAATAGTAATGCAGCCTTAGTGAATAGTTTGAGAGTGTTGAGGGAATTATTTGTTCAGCAGAGTGATGGTGTTTGGGAAAAAAACTGTTCTTGTATCTAGTTGTTTTGGTATGCAGTGCTGAGGGTAGGAGTTGAAACAGTTTATGTCCAGGATGCGAGGGGTCTGTAAATATTTTCACAGCCCTCTTTTTGACTTGTGCAGTATACAGGTCCTCAATGGAAGGCAGGTTGGTAGCCATTGTTTTTTCTGCAGTTCTAATTATCCTCTGAAGTCGGTGTCTGTCTTGTTGGGTTGCAGAACCAAACCAGACAGTTATAGAGGTGTAGATGACAGAGTCAATAATTCCTCTGTAGAACTGAATCAGCAGCTCCTTGGGCAGTTTGAGCTTTCTGAGTTGACGCAGAAAGAACATTCTTTGTTGTGCTTTTTTGATGACGTTTTTGATGTTAGGTGTCCATTTTAGGTCTTGAGATATGATAGAATCTAGACATTTGAAGGTCTCTAGTGTTGATACTGTGTTGTCTAGTATTGTAAGAGGTGGAAGTATGGGAGTCTACCACCATTTCTACAGTTTTGAGTGTGTTCAGTTCCAGATTGTTTCGATCGCACTGGACGGAAGAAATATTGGAGGTAACCTATAAGGAAAATGCTTCCCTATGATTTTAATTGCTTCCCCTCCAGGAAGGAAAGAATGCAATACTCCAAAGATAACTCGCTCGGCCTTTGGTTTCAGATATGGTTGTGGGAAGCAAAGTGTGGAAGCAGTCTTTGATTGACTGTAGAGCCAGAATGGGCTTTCTTTCATTCTTTTGTGATACTTGCTGCTTTGCCTGATCCGGGGATGATTTGATAGAAAAGAATTGTTAATGCATGCCCTCCGTTGCCCACAGATGGCAGCTTGGCTGGAGTCCCACCTAGGAAGTAAATAATCAAACGTAACAATCCAAAGTGGATATCCCTCAAAGGAATATAGGAATATGTGTTTGTTTGTTTGTTTTTTTGTATCTGTCTAACATATCTATCATCTATCTATCTAATCTTTCTATCATCTATCTATCATCTATCTATCTAATCTTTCTATCATCTATCTATCATCTATGTATCTTATCTTTCTATCATCTCTATCATCTGTCTATCTCTGTCTTATCTATCATCTATCTACTCTTTCTATCATCTATCTATCATTTATCATATCTATCTCTATCTTCTATCTATCTATCTATCTATCTATCTATCTATCTATCTATCTATCTACTATTATATCTAATTGTTATATCTGCATCTGAATGATTAATGAATTAATAATAATCTACCTACCTACCTACCTACCTACCTACCTCTCTTATCTACCTACCTCTCTTATCTACCTACCTACCTACCTATCTATCTATCTATCTATCTATCTATCTATCTAAAGTTTGACTTTGATTTGTAAGTCAGCAAATTATTGGAGTATGTGCACCAAAGAAATTGAAAGTGCTTAGAAGATGCTCAACCCATTTCTCTTCTAGCTTTCCTTTGACCCATTCCTTCTGCCCTGCTCTTCTCATTTTGACTTATAATGCAATGCTCTGGTGAATGACCAAGGTTTAAACATCCATTTAAGACTGCCATGTGGAAGAAATGTAGGATACTTTCATTAATTGGATTAGGGTTATATGTGTTTCATTTAAAAGCTGCTGATCACTAATGGAATGACCTTGAAGTCATTATCTGTGAACAAGGCCCGGACAAGATCTTCCTTCATGCTGTAGCTGTCATTTCTTGAAAGCACAATATCCATATGGAAGATTGCATGCATGCTATATGTGCATTTATTGAGAATTTTAATCTGTCCCCTGCTCATTTAGGAATTTACAACAACATGCCTGAAAAAGTGGTATATGCTTGTTTTTCTTGTCTTAATTTACTTAGTGTCACACATAGACACAGAGTAAGTCCAAACTTAATAATGTGAAATTTTCCCGATGCAGTATATTATCATTGTCCAGATTATGCCCAATATTTATAATAAGTATATTAATCCACAGTCAATTAAAACAAATAACTGAATTGCTGCCTTTGATATTTCCCGTTTCCTCACTGACACTAAAAATAATGTCAAGATATATATATATTTTTGGTCATGTTCATCCATGAACAGAAACAAAAGGTAAATAGAAATAGAAAGAACTAAGTTTTTTGTGTTGATATTTTATTTGTGAATTTATAAACTGCTTTGGTCAAGGTGACTCAAACAACATGTGAAAACAATATTCTTGGCCATTGCAGTTAACATATAACACAGTGTAATTGTATTATATTTTCTATTAATATTAATACAGACTAGACTAGACTAGACTAGACTAGACTAGACTAGACTAGAATAGAATAGAATAGAATAGAATAGAATAGAATAGAATAGAATAGAATAGAATAGAATAGAATAGAATAGAATAGAATTCTTTATTGGCCAAATGTGATTGGGCATACAAGGAATTTGTCCTTGGTGTATATGCTCTCAGTGTACATAAGAAGAATGAAATACTTTCATCAAGAATAAAAAGATACAACACTTAGTGATAGTCAAGGTTACTAATAAATTATCAAATCAAATTAGGAAACAAATAAAAACAATATAAATTGAAAGATACAAGTAACATGGTTATAGTAATAAGTGAGAAGACATAGATACTAGTAAGGAAGAGAATAATAATAATAATACAGTCTTAGTAAATTATTTAACACTGCTGTGGGAATTAATTGTTAAACAGAGTGATGGCATTTGGAAAAACATTGTCCAATTGTAAATAAAAAATTACAGAGCATGATTATGACCGAAAGGTTATAATTGATACATTAGTCTTGTCTATAGGAGCTCTACTTAAATCTGAAAAGTCAGAGTTTTGCAAGCCATGAGAGAGTGGAATTAAACAGACCTAAAATTACCACTAAAAATTATTTTCAAGATGTAGATTTTTTTTTTTTAAAAAAAGAATCAAATTGCAATGGCAAAATTAGTTTGATATTCCTTGCAATATCTGGTTCGGTGATCCTTGAATGTAGCTCAGGAAATAATGCAGGCCTAAAGGCTACCAATTTCTTGTATTAATACAGGATGTACATCTTCTGGGTTAAGGGACAGAAATGGACTTTGATAAGGCCTGCGCTATTAAAAATCAGTAGGTGAACTCAAGCCAAAGTATGACGTTGATTGAATTTCATTGACATCTAAATGTAATTTGGTTGCCCTTCTGTTAATGATTTTCTCATTCTACCATATTGAAATGTATAGTTGATAATAACTTCTGGAGGTCCTCATCATGCAGGGTAGGTAAAAGGCAGGGGTGGGTTCTAAATTTTTTTACTACCGGTTCTGTGGGCGTGGTTTATTTTGTGGGCGTGGCTTGGTGGTGGGGGTAATGTGACTAGGTGGGCGTGCCCAACTTTTTTTTTTTTTTTTTACTTTTAAAAGCATTTTTTTCTACAACCTTAAGAGGTTGCAGAAAAAAATGCTTCCAGGAGCCTCTGACGATCAGGTAACTCAGCGGGGATCTCCAGAGGCTTTTAAAGGCATTTTTTTTCTACAACCTCTTTGGCCGAAGAGGTTGCAGAAAAAATGCTTTTAAAAGTTTTTTTTAAACAAGTCTCTGATGTGGTGGGCCGGGGACTGGTTCAGGGGATGGGGGGCAGCCAATGTTATTACCGGTTCTCCGAACTACTACAAATTTTTACTACCGGTTCTTGCGAACTTGTGCGAACCAGGAGCAACCCATCACTGGTAAAAAGTAAAGGTAAAGGTTCCCCCCCACACATATGTGCTAGTCGATCCCGACTCTAGGGGGCGGTGCTCATCTCCGTTTCAAAGCCAAAGGGCCAGCGCTGTCCGAAGACGTCTCCATGGTCATATGGCCGGCATGACTTAACACCAAAGGCACACAGAGCGCTGTTACCTTCCCACCAAAGGTGGTCCCTATTTTTCTACTTGCATGTTTTTACGTGCTTTCGAACTGCTAGGTTGGCAGAACGTGGGACAAGTAACAGGAGGTCACCCCATTACGCGGCACTAGGGATTCGAACCGCTGAACTGCCGACCTTTCGATCGACAAGCTCAGCGTCTTAGCCACTGAGCCACCGCTCAGCGCTAAATATTTTTAAAGGGTCAGTTCCAAAAGAAATTTGAGCTGAAAGAAATAACATTTTGTGAAAACCTTGGCAGTTCCATCAGGAAATCACAATTCTTGTGCTTCTTCTTATGTCAAGGTGGTGTAAGGTTTTTTGTTTTGTTTTTTTCTTTGGGAGAAGAGCCTATTCAAATTTGGTTTCCTTGACTTTAGATAATAATATAAGACAGGTTGTAGAAACTAGACTATGCATATATTGACCATATTTCATTATTTTCTGACCACTAGAGATGTATCTGTGTGTGCACCATTGGGTAGGATCTTTGGGGTTTTACATCTCAAGTGTATCTATGAACTTTGGACTTAAATCAAGGTTTAATGCTTAATGGTTTTATGCTCATCTAGATAAGGAGGCCAAAAGGATAGCTGGAATAGAGTAAATCTCTAGTTTTAGTTACAGTAGTGACCAAAATTGTGGAAACCTTTTGGGAAAAATGTATTTTTGAGGTTTGATGGCTAATAACACCACTTTTTTTTGGAGTTTCAAGATAATCATATTCCACTGCTCTAGCCCAGACCTTAACCCTATTGAAAATCAATGGAGCTAACTAAAGAAACTTGTTAGTCAGAAGCGATCCAGCAATAAAACCCAGTTAATAGAAGCCATCATTCAATCTTGGTTTCACATGATAACAGCTGCAGAACTAAAAGACTTGGTTCACTCCATGGGAAGATGTTGTAAGGCCCTAATTCATGCTAAAAGTTACCCAACTAAGCATTAACTGACATGGTGATCATTTTTGCATATCTTGTTTTTTCTATGGTGATAATTTTTGTATATCTCATTTTTTCTATGTGTTTCACTTTTCTTCTTTATACTGTAACTGCTATTCTAATAGCAAATCCTTCATAAAAGTTACTGCATTACATTCTTAATTCAATTATCTTTCCATTGATATATAATTTTATGGTACTACTCCCCAAAAAAGTAGTGTTATTAGCTAGTTTTAGAAAATACACTTTTTCCAAAAGGTTTCCACAATTTTGGCCACTACTGTAAGTAGTGGGTGTAGTGGTGGTTACATCCTAGCTTCTCTATAGACCTATGTACAATTGAGGGTGGAAGTTCATTCTCCAAGCTTGTGGGTTGGTTTCTGAACCTTTCGTTACCAGGCTAAGTAACATCTCCAGTGGAATTTAGGAGATGTCAACGTCTGTGTTCTTCTGCTTATAAGGTCTTCGTGTGGTCAGTAGGTCTTGTGATGGGGAGGTCTCATCGGGTGAGGGTCACATCAAGTGAGGGTCTTGTAATGAGTCAGGTGTGGTTGTGTCAAGTGAGGGTCTTGTGATGAGTCAGGTGTGGTTGTGTCAAATGAGGGTCTTGTGATGGGTCAGGTGTGGGTCACAAGTGAGGGTCTTACGGGAAGATCACATAAGTTGAGGATCATTGGGAGGTGAAGTGGTTGGGTGGGCTGTTGCATGGGTTGGTTGAGAGTCAGTGCTGCCTCTGGTTGGCTGTGCAGTTGATTTGGATTCTGAGGGGTTTGTAGGCCAGTTGCAAGTTGATGTGTCTGTTATGTACAATTCCTGACTGTAGGGACTTTGCGGAGTGTGTTTATAAGCCCCCTAGAAAGTGCTGCTGGAGCACTGAAAGAAGGAAGTTGCCAGGTTCTGAATGAACCATAAGGCCTCTTGAGGAAGTTTAGCCTGCATCTAGAAATATTAAATTGTATTAAGGCAAGAGCATATTTTGAAGGAATGTGAAACTAAGTGGAACTACAACCATTAAATCAGCAGTGAAGTGCTACCGGTTCGGGCCAGTTCGGCTGAACCGTTAGTTAAAAAATGCTTTAAAAAAGTAAAACAAAGTTTTTCACAGCTGATTGTCACAGCTGATTATCGGAATCTTTTAAAAACTTTTTAAAGCATTTTTTTTTTTACTATTGGTTCCGGCGAATAGGTAGTAAAAAAATGCTTTAAAAAAGTTTTTTAAAAAGGTTCCGACTATCGCGGGGACAGCTGATTGTCACAGCTGATCGTCGGAACTTTTTTAAAACTTTTTTTAGTTAAAAAATTCTAATAAAAGTGGGAAAAAAAAGGTGGCCATGCCCACCCAGTCACATGATCCCCCCACCAAGCCACACCCACCAAGCCATGCCCACAGAACCAGTAGGGAAAATTTTTGCATTTCGCTACTGCATTAAATGGGAGAAAGGGAACGTATGGGAAAGTGAACCTGGAATAAAAATAAGGTCCAGGAATTTACATTTGTGCAATCGTTTTCACTTTACAACCAGAACTCCCAATTCCACTAGATAGAATAGGGACAGACACAGGAAGAATAGGGAGGTGAAAAAAATTCCAACATTTCCTTTTATCTGTGTTGCTTCAAGTATTCCAGAATACCTGAAATAGCTCAAGTTTTGTTCTGCTGAAACATGGAAACTCAAAGCTTTCTATATAAATTCCCTCATTATTTTATCCCAAGACGGAAATACAAACCTTCTTTGAGGATCAAAGTACCTGTGGTTTAATGATGGAGGTTAATAATTGATAATAAAAATTGATGGGAAGGACTGAAAAGACCCAAGTTCAAGTGTATCTTCAGCGATGGAAACTCATGGCTGATGGGTCGGCCATTTTCTAGCGGCCTATTCTATTTCACAGGCTTGTTATTGGGGATAAAATAAAGGGAAACCTTCATGTAACTGACCTTGAGCTTTTGAAAAAAAAATTAGTGAGTGAATGAATGAATGAATGAATGAATGAATGAATGAATGACAAATGCTTCAATCTGAGTTATTCTTAAAGCTTGACATCAAATTATTGTCCTGCTTTCTCCTTTCCTGCTTCTGACAGGCCTTTCATTCTGAACACCTCAGAATTATGCACATGTGAAACTAACTCCAAGAGGGCAAATGTATTTTGCCAAATAAATAACTATTTACGTCCCCCAGCCTGGACTGATGGGGTAGTATATTTTAAAATTTTTAAAACTTTTCATATTTTTGTGTATATTTGTTGATTTTAACAGTTGCTTGGTCGATTGTTGTTGTGAGCGGCCCTGAGTCCTTGGAGATAGGGCGGCATACAAATTTTATAAATAAATAAATAAACAATAAATAAATAAATAAACAAAAAAAATCCAGGACATGACACTATTCATGATAAGGGGACTATATAGAGCTTGGATCCAAGGGAAATAAATACAGGAACTTCCTGTGTTTATTCCCCTAGAATCCAAACTCTACATACTCCAGTTATCACAAGTAGCACAATCTCTTAGAATTTATTTATTTATTTGGTGAAATACATTTCTCCGCTTGGAGTTAATTCAGCACATCCATTAAGGTTGGGAGACAGGTGAAATATTTCAGGTGAATCATCAGTTCTAATTATATATGTGTGTGTGTGTATTTACTGACAAAGAAATAAAGGGAAACTAGTATAGATCTATTTCAAGCTATTTAGCTCTCATCAGCTAGCCATACCCTTCTGGGATTCGAACCTGGGCTTTCTTGCATATTAGGCAGATGGGTTAACCTCTAAACCACAGGTTCTCCTCGCTTTGTCTGCTTGTACCAGGGGAGATTAAATATGTTTTCTATCGAAGCAACCTGGTCTACCAAGGTTGGAAAGGAGCATACTGCTTCCTTTCGCCTTTCAGCCCCAATCCAGGAGCCCTCAGGCAGTCGCTTTCACGACAAACTATTTTGTTTTAAATTTATATTTACTGACAAAGAAATAAAAGGAGACAAGTATAGATCTATTTCAAGCTATTTAGCTCTCATCAGCTAGCCATACCCTTCTGGGATTGTGTGTGTATATATATAAATATAAGAACTGATGATTCACCTGAAATATTTCACCTGCCTCCCGAATTTAATGAATGTATATATATACAGACTAGTGGTGGGTTTCAATCGGTGTTTCCACTGGTTCGGTTCACACAAGCGCATTGAATTTCAGAACAACTAAGGCACGGCTATCCGCTCTGCTGCACATATCAGCTGGGCTAAAAATGAATGAATATAGGTAGGTATAGCGCAGGGGTGGATGGGAGGGCCCAACTGACAGTTAGAGCGAACCATTCACTCTCACCTCACCATCTCCACTACCGGCTCACCCAAACCATGGAGGACCGGTAGCAACCCACCACTGATATACACACACACCAGTGGTGGGTTTCCCCCAGTTCGGTCTGGTTCTTGTGAACCGGTAGTAAACCAATGGGTTATAGACGATCTGCGCATGCGCAGCAGCGCGTTCCCGTTGCGAACTGGTAGTAAAGCTAAGTAGAACCCACCCCTGACACACACACATATATAGATACAGTGTATATGTATATATATATATGTATGCGTGTGTGTGCATGTGTGTGTTAAAAAAGAGAGATTTCTACTGGGATGGATTAAGCTCTTGATTTACAGGAAGAGATGTCTGTTAGCAAGATATACGTGCTTGGATTTACTATCAAGAATCTGTTTTTAATTTTAGAGATTGTTTACCCTTAACTACTGCATGTCAGGACTCAGAACAAATTTCTGCTTAGCATTTAATTTCACAGACTTGCCACAGTGGGCCATAAAAAATGGGCCCCTGGAATTTGTGGCATCATTATGAATCTTATCTCCTGGCAGCCTTGCAAGCAGTTTGTCTTTCAACTCTCCTTGGTCCTTGTTAACCCGGCGTTGACATCTAAGAGCTATCGTTTGTTTATTGGACTTTGCTCATTTGTGAAAAGAGAAAAAAAAAAAGTACCAGAATTATTAATGGTTTAGTATCTATTAATGCATTACTTGGGTGGAATTCAAACTCCAGTATTTATGGTAAACCCTTTTTTTATAATAAAACTTGCATAGGAATGGGGGAATTGCTGACGCCTAATGTCGGAAAAGGTTTTGTGCCAATGGAATCTGTAAAATACGATCTTGCTGGATGGAGGGATGGATATACATGTATATTATATATACGCATTCTGGGTACTAGAGGAAATTATTAAGAATATTTGCCTAGATAATAATCATCTAATAACTGATGCAATGAAGCATGCATTCATTATGTTGCTGAGATTGTTTAGAAAGGCCGAAGAATTTTTCTTTTTTCTTTTTTTTTCAATTTTAAAATATAGTAGTCACCACTAAAAAAAAAAAAAAAAGATGTTGAGAGCCTGGAAAGTGTGCAGAGAAGAGCACACTTTCCAGGGTCCATGTTTTGACAGTGATGAGATGTCCAAATTACAGAGAACCTTCCTTAAGTCATGGGAAATGAACAGCCATAAGCACTGGGACTTTAGAAGGAAGGAGGATGCAAAATGCAATGGGTAAAAATAGACATGGATGAGCAGTGGAAGGTAAGATTCTACGTTTAGGCAAGAAAAACCAAATGCAAAGGTACAGTATAGGTGGTACCTGGCTCAATAGTAGTAATTGTGAGAGGGATCTTGGAGTCCTAGTGGACAATTACTTAAATATGAACCAGCCGTGTGCAGCAGCTGCCAAAAATGCCAACACAGTTCTAGGCTGCAATATCAGAGGGATAGAATCAAGATCATGTGAAGTGTTAATACCACTTTATAATGCCTTGGTAAGGCCACACTTCGAATACTGCAACCAGTTTTGGTCGCTACGATGTAAAAAAGATGTGGAGACTCTAGAAAGAGTGCAGAGAAGAGCAACAAAGATGATTAAGGGACTGGAGGCTAAAACATACAGTATAAAGAACAGTTGCAGGAACTGGGTATGTCTAGTTTAATGAAAAGAAGGATTAGGGAGACATGATAGCAGTGTTCCAATATCTCAGGGGTTGCCACAAAGAAGAGGGAGTCAAGCTATTCTCCAAAGCACCTGAGGGCAGGACAAGAAGCAATGGATGGAAACTAAACAAGGAGAGAAGCAACCTGGAGATAAGGAGAAATTTCCTGACATTTAGAACAATTAATCAGTGGAACAACTTGTCTCCAGACATTGTGGGTGCTCCAACACTGGAAGTTTTTAAGAAGAGATTGGATAGCAATTTGTCTGAAATGACCTTTTTGCCATGGCGTGCCAGGAGCGGGGGGTAGGGGGGTCACACACATGCGTGCCCACATCCAATTCAGTATTAATCTTTAGAATAACCCACCAACCTCTGCCCAGTATGAACAATAGTAATCAGAATGTACTGCTCCTTGTACAAAGCTGAGGTTCCATCTATCAGAAGGCATAGGCTACAGCTGTATATCAAATTTCAGCACTGAAGTTACACAGTATTATCTTAACATTAGGTTAACTGTGAAATAAAAATAAAACTTAATAAGCTGGAAAAAAAGAAAAGACAAGGCATTCCTCATTTAAAACCCTTAAGTGGAGCCAACCTTAATTGAAATAACTTTTTTTTAAAAAAACCTGATATATTAGCTTTAATTCAACTGCGGCTCCCACTTCAACGTGTGTGTGTGTGTGTGTGTGTGTGTGTGTGTGTGTGTGTGAATGTCAAACAGATCTGGTGATTACCTGTAAAGCCCTGCATGGCCTAGGCCCGGGGTATTTGGCGGATCACCTGCGGCCAGCAACAGTTCCCCATCGCCCCGTGCGCTCACATAGCGAGGGCCTGCTTGGGGTCCCGTCGGCCAAACAATGTCAGCTGACGGCCCCTAGGGAACGAGCCTTCTCTGTGGGCGCACCTATCCTCTGGAACCAGCTCCTCTTGGAGCTCTGGGTAGCCCCCGACCTTCGTTCCTTTCGCCGTGACCTTAAAACATGGCTGTTTCGCCAAGCTGGCCTGGACTGAATGGGGTTTTTTTTTTTTTTTTTCCGTTTTAAAAACAAACTTTATTAAAAAAGAATAAATTTATATAAAACATTCACAACCTTAAAATACAAACAACAATATCAACAAACAACAAACAAAGTATATATAATGTATATAAGTTCACATATATACAAACCTAATTTTCCCTTTTTTTTCCTTTAATGACAGTGTATAATTATTACTTTTAATTCCATACTAAATTTTGACTTTACATTCTTTTCCATTGGTTTATCCACTCATACCAACTGTCCCATATCTTAAAATACTTTGAGTCTTCCTTATCTTTCAATTTCAACGTTAGTCTATCCATTTCTGCACATGTGTAAATTTTTGGAATTATTTGCTGCTCCGATGGCAATTGATCTGTTTTCCAAACTTGTGCTAGGGCTAACCTAGCTGCCGCTGAATGGGGTTTTAATGGGAATTTTAGTTTTTATTGTTGAATTTTAATTGGACTTGTTGTTGTTTATTGCTGTGAGCCGCCCTGAGTCCTTGTGGAGAAAGGGCAGCATATAAATCCGATAATAAATAAAATAAGATCTGGCAATACAAAAATCATCAGGTGTTATCACCAATGTGGTTTTAATTCTGGCTTTCACACGTTGTAGCCTAACCAAAAGATGCAAGAGGTTGCTGGATTGTCGATCTTGAGTCTTACCACTCTTCCAAAGGTAAAGGTTCCAAGCAATTGAGGGATTTACACAGCGGGGTGTTGTTGTTGTTGTATGTATTGTGCAAATGGGCCCAAGGACAAAAATGGGGAGAAATCTGATTCTCTGTTATCTTGAGAGATGCACGAGTTTCAAGCACGAGGGGAGGGAAGAGATATGAGAATATACATACTCACTGAGAACATAGCAAAGACATCTCAGTTCATTTTCTATGCAAATCTCCATGGCGTAACTCGAGATGCGCCGATTTCCAATTCTGTGAATGCTGTTGAGAACAAAATTAGTCTCTTCCTTCCTTGGATGATCAGTCTTGAAAGAGAAGCTATCCCGATAAGGGAGAATATTTGTGTTGAAATGAGGCGTCCTTGGTGCTCTCTGAGCTGGGTTGTTTTCTTTCATTACCCAAACTAGGTAACATCAGGGACGCAGTGGCTCAGCGGCTAAGGTTGTTGATCGAGAGGTCGGCAGTTCAGCGGTTTGAATCCCTAGCGCTGCATAATGGAGTGAGCTCCTGTTACTTGTCCCAGCTTCTGCCAACCTAGCAGTTCGAAAGCATGTAAAAATACAAGTAGAAAAATAGGGACCACCTTTGGTGCGAAGGTAACAGTGTTCCGTGCGCCTTTGGCGTTTAGTCATGCCGGCCACATGACCACAGAGACATCTTCAGACAGTGCTGGCTCTTCAGCTTTGAAACGGAGATGAGCACCGCCCCCTAGAGTCGGGAACGACTAGCACGTATGTGTGAGGGGAACCTTTACCTTGCCTTATGTCTATTTGGCAAATATCTGAGTTGGTGATTATGGAACACTGGCCTCATTTGGCACTCAAACACATTCTCCGTGGGACTCAAAACTCTTTGATTGGTGGATTGATGGGAATTAAAATGCTCAAAGTTTTAATGAGCATTCTAATGAGCACTCTAGGCGTTCTAGACGCCTAGAGAGTGGTTGGAGGGCCAGTCTCGCTGAATCTGACCGAACACTGGTAAGGTCGCATATTAAGACCTACCTAGTGGCGATAAAGACGGCAAAGTTTAACTACTTTTCCGCCTCTATTGCGTCATCAGGGAATCGTCCGGCCGCCCTGTTCAGGGTAACCCGCTCCCTGCTCCATCCGGGAGCGTGGGAGGATCCCTTGGAAGGCAGGGCGGAGGATTTCGGACAATACCTGTATGACAAAATCGCTCAGATCCGGGGGGATTTGGACTCTGACTGGGTAGATCAGGGCAAGGTGACGAGGAATAGTCTTGAGAATGTTACCTGGGAGGAGTTTGATGCTGTGACTCCGGATGATGTGGACAGGATTCTGGGGAGACTTAGTGCGGCCACATGTTTACTGGACCCGTGTCCTTCCTGGTTGGTACTGGCCTCCCGGGAGGTTACACGAGGCTGGCTCCAGGGTGTTATCAACGCTTCGTTGAGTGAGGGTCACTTCCCCGCCGCTTTGAAAGAAGCGGTGGTGAGGCCTCTCCTCAAGAAGCCGTCCCTGGATCCGGCAATATTGGCCAACTATCGTCCTGTCTCCAACCTTCGCTTCCTGGCGAAGGTTGTTGAGAGTGTGGTCGCGCGACAGTTTCCACAATTCTTGGAGGAAACATCCTATCTAGATCCGTTCCAGTCGGGTTTCAGGCCTGGACACAGCACGGAAATGGCATTGGTCGCGTTGGTTGATGATCTCTGGAGGGCTCGGGACAGGGGTTGTTCCTCTGTTCTGGTCCTGTTAGACCTCTCAGCGGCTTTTGATACCATCGACCATGGTATCATGCTGCACCGGCTGGAAGAGTTGGGGATGGGGGGCACCGTATTACGGTGGTTCTCCTCCTTTCTCTCCGACCGGTCGCAGTTCGTGTTGGCAGGTAGGCAGAGGTCGACCTCAAGGCCTCTTATATGTGGAGTGCCTCAGGGGTCGGTCCTCTCGCCCCTCCTGTTCAACATTTATGTGAAGCCGCTGGGCGAGATCATCCGTGGCTTTGGGGTGAGATACCACCAGTACGCTGATGACACCCAGCTGTACATCTCCACCCCAGGCCACCCCAACGATGCCCTTGAAGTGATGTCCCAGTGCCTGGAGGCTGTGCGGATCTGGATGGGGAGGAACAGGCTCAGGCTCAACCCTTCCAAGACTGAGTGGCTGTGGCTCCCGGCATCCCGATATAGTCAGTTGACTCCATCACTGACTATTGGGGGCGAGTCGTTGGCCCCCACAGAGAGGGCTCGCAATCTGGGAGTCCTCCTGGATAGGCAGCTGTCCTTGGAGGAACATCTGACAGCTGTAACCAGGGGGACCTTTTGTCAGGTTCGCCTGATCCGCCAGTTGCGGCCCTTTCTTGATCGGGATTCCCTGTGCACAGTCACTCATGCCCTCGTCACCTCTCGCCTTGACTACTGCAACGCTCTCTACATGGGGCTCCCCTTGAGGAGCACCCGGAGGCTCCAACTGGTCCAGAATGCAGCAGCGCGGGTAGTGACGGGAGCAGCCTGGCGCTCCCATGTAACACCGCTCCTGCGCGAGCTGCACTGGCTCCCAGTGGTCTTCCGGGTGCGCTTCAAGGTGTTGGTTATCACCTTTAAAGCGCTCCATGGCATAGGGCCTAGCTATCTTCAAGACCGCCTGCTGCCACCGACAATCTCCCATCGACCCGTGCGCTCCCACAGAGAGGGCCTCCTCGGGGTGCCATCAGCCAAACAGTGCAGGCTGGTGACCCCCAGGGGGAGGGCCTTCTCTGTGGGGGCACCTACCCTCTGGAATCAATTGCCTCCAGAGATAAGGAGAATCCAAGACCTCGGTGCCTTCCGCCGTGCCCTTAAAACCTTCCTTTTCCAGCAAGCCGGGCTGGCCTAATTTTTTTAAGTGTTTTTAAGTGTTTTGTTTATTGTTTTTAATTAATGGGGCCAAATTTATATATGTATATTTTAACTGTATTTTAATATTTGTACTTGATGTTTTTACTTGGCTGTTCACCGCCCTGAGTCCTCAGGGAGAAGGGCGGTATACAAATTCAAAATAAAATAAATAAAATAAATAAAGTTGATTTAAAGGCCAAGAAGGGATGTATCCCATCTTCAGCAGAGATTTCATAGGACCAACTTTGAAAGGGGCGGGCGCTTGCACGAAGCTTGCATGCACGAAGCTCGGCTCGCACAGATAGAGCTGTACACACCGACGCTCACTTGCCTGCCACTCACACAGAACCATGCCCTCTTCTCCCCCGATGCCAGGCCACAAACCCAGAAAGGTTGGGGATCTCTCGGATAGGATCTCATGCTTGAGCAGGGCGTTGGACTAGGAGACCTCGAATGTCCCTTCCAACTCTGTTATTCTGCATTGGATATTCTGTATAATGTAATGATATAGCTTAATCCAGAGTTCTGAAACTTCTCTGTGTTGGCGGCCCAGAGGGGGTGGGCAGGCGCCTTTACACAGGCATTCACATGTGCACAAATGTGGCTGTGAGCGTGCACGCGATGCTCACATTGACGCTACCCAGTGCTTGCAGCAATGTTAGCACCCACACGGCACTCATGGAGACGCTAGCGTGAGTGGGGACTATGCGTGCACGCACACACACAGCAGTGGTGGGATTCAAATATTTTTACTACCGTTTCTGTGGGTATGGCGGGGCTTGGTGTGGCTTGGTGCGTGGCTTGGTGAGCATGGCAGGGGAAGGATGCTGCAAAATTTCCATTCCCTCCCCACTCCAGGGGACGAATACTGCAAAATCTCCATTCCCTCCCCACTCCAGGAGAAGGATACTGTAAAATCTCCATTCCCTCCCCACTCCAGGGGAAGGATACTGTAAAATCTTCACTCCCACCCCACCCCAGGAGAAGAATTGTCATGGGTAAATGCCTCATCCTTGAATGAAAGAAATATATATTCATGAAACACCAAGGGTTAACTTATTCTTTCTTTCCTAATGTATTCGTCACTAACCACTTCCCCTTCTAGTCCCGCCTCCCTAGTATAAAAGAAGATGTACACTTATTCTCTTCGCTTCTATCTGCAATCATTCTGTGAATATAGAATGCCTCCTGTAAATAAATGATCTTCTGTTTGAATATAAAAACTCTGAATTCTTTATTGAGTCCGATCCTCGAATTACGGCAACAAGAATACTGTAAAATCTCCACTCCCACCCCACCCCAGGAGGGTTACTGCAAAATCCCCATTTTGTCCCGATCAGCTTGGACTCGGGAGGCAGAGAATAGTAGAGGGTGGGGCCAGTCAGAGGTGGTATTTACCGGTTCTCTGAACTGCTCAAAATTTCCACTACCGTTTCTCCAGAACTGGTCAGAACCTGCTGAATGCCACCTCTGACGCACTGGCCAGCCACTCAGAAGAGGCCATGGCCGAGTAGTGGGCTGCAGCCCATAGGTTGGGGACCTCTGTCTTAGTCCATTTCTCCCAAAACACAATGCTTGCACCAGTTCAAATAAAACAGCAATGCCGTTTTTGATATATAAGGAATAAAATGTTTCAATGTCTGACTATAAAAAGAATGTCTTGACTAAAGACTCAAAGAGATACCTGTTTGGTGTGGGATGTTTGTGGCCTCTCTGACAGGCCATCATCCAGCCTCTGCCTGCTTTTAGTGCTCAGTATTTCATAAGTCCCACTGTCTTATATAATAAGGTGAACAATCGTCCTCCTTTAGGGAGGACAGTCCTTCTTTTGTAAGTTCTGTCCTCTCTCGAAAAATGTCCTCCTACATGTCCTCCTTTTCGTATTCAATCGATGCCGATCTGATCCATTTATTTATTGGTTCGATTTATATGCCGCCCTTCTCCGGAGACTCAATGCGTTAAGCAATAGCCTTCATACTTTTGTATATACCTCCTTAGTAGGGCTTTCGCCCCCCCCCCGCCCCCCGCAAGCGGTGTTCTTTTTTATACAAAGTCATCTTATTGCCCCCACAATCTGGGTCCTCATTTTACCTACCTCGGAAGGATGGAAGGCTGAGTCAACCTTGCGTGTGATATGACGTATTTGAATTTGACATGACGATTCGTCAAGGCTCGGTACAGTGTGGCGAGGCGCGATTATGAGACACATGCGCTCCTCACAGGAAAATTATTTTGAGAGAATGTGCCATGTGCAAGAGTGCGCCACGCAAGTGGCTTTGTTTACTTCTTACCGAAACATGACAAGGCACACACGCACACATTAGACTCACTTCTTTTTTTTCTTCAATTTATTTGTGTCCTCCTTCTCATTGTAAAATAATTGATCACCTTATATATAGCCTAAATCAGGGGTCTCCAACCTTGGCAACTTTAAGCCTGGAGGACTTCAACTCCCAGTATTTGCCAGCCAGCTTTGCTTTGCTGGCTGGGGAATTCTGGGAGTTGAAGTCCACCAGGCTTAAAGTTGCCAAGATTGGGGACCCCTGGCCTATATAGTAAAGACATTTCTTCTGATGTCTAGCCTCCATCTGCTTCCTTGAAGTTTTAACCAGTGGTGTTGGCCTCTGGAGCAATAGAAAATAAACCCACTTACGGAGAGGAGTTATACAGTCACGAGATTCTGGTGACCTAAGGATAGAATTCTATTTTGCTTTGGAGAAACCTTTTGAAATCTGGCCATTATATTTCACACCAGTTTTTGCAATTCTACCTACGAAGCAGTTTTGTAAAGGTGCAGGGTGGGCTTTCTTTCTCTCAAGCCCCCCCCCTTTCCAATTTTTTTTTTTTACCTTGCATTTTGTCCCTTTAGAAATTATCATGACGCTTGTCAGGCGCTCTCACACAGGAAAAGAAGTCACATTCACTTCCAAGTTTCTGATTGTCTAAATAACACAGTAACTCAACGTACAGCTGTCTGGCATTTTGACAGTACAATAACCCATAATTCCTCCTGCCACTCAACACTTCAAGGTTAGCATTTTGTAGTTTGCTCTGAAGGAGCATTCATTTAAATTTTCAAGAGGCAAAATGTTGAAACGCTGCATTATCTCTCTCTCTTTTTCTCTCTCTCTCTCTGGATTTATTTTTATTTACTTTTCTGGTGTCCATTTTTTTTTCCTACTCGATTGTGGGTTTTTTTTTCCTTTTAAGACGCCAGTCAAAGAGTTAAGTGTTCTCCCAAATTCACTTGATTATCTTTATTTACAATGGTAAATTTTACATCCCTCAAACCTAACATCTGAAGGTAAACCTAACTTAGGATGAGACACATTCCATGTTGAAATATAAACCAACAAAAAAAAAAAAAAGGGGGGGGGGGGAAGAGCTTTGCCAAATAATCATTATTTCCTAGCATGCTTGTGTTGATTTCACTGTGGTTTGTGAGTTTAAGACAATTTACAGCTCTTTAAAGAAGAAGAATGACCCTGAATGAGAATAAGAATAATATGGATGATCTGAGTGTCCGTTATCTAAATCCAACTTTTTATTGACTGGTGGCAATTCCTTAAAGGAGATCCAAGTATCCACTAGCATCAATTTAACCATTTCCTCCAAGTCAAAGCCAGATCCATGTAAGACAGTAAACGTAATAGTAGACCCAGAAAATATCTGGAAGACACCATAATTAAGTTACATAGAAATGATAAAAATGGTGTAATTTGCATCAGTCACCTAATGACCACCACCTCCTCCTCCTCCTCCTCCTCCTCCTCACAACTAACCCTGGTGTTCACACTTGTCATCCTGATTTTTTTGATACCCTTGTGTAGGCCTTATTTGTATTTTCTCAATAGACATACTGTAGTGTCCCCTCTTGTGGCTATCAATTCTTCTTCTTCTTCTTCTCCTTCTCCTTCTCCTTCTCCTTCTCCTTCTCCTTCTCCTTCTCCTTCTCCTTCTCCTTCTCCTTCTCCTTCTCCTTCTCCTTCTCCTTCTCCTTCTCCTTCTCCTTCTCCTTCTCCTTCTCCTTCTCCTTCTCCTTCTCCTTCTCCTTCTTCTTCTTCTTCTTCTTCTTCTCCTTCTCCTTCTCCTTCTCCTTCTCCTTCTCCTCCTCCTCCTCCTCCTCCTCCTCCTCCTCCTCCTCCTCCTCCTCCTCCATATCCATCATCTGGATGTTGGCAATCAGGTTGGCGATCCTATTTTTATCAACAGCCGCACGAAAAAGTGCTGTTGAGTTTTGTCTAAACCAGTCCCTTAGATTTTGAAGCCATGATGTTCTTCTGCCTGGACCTTGTTTGCCTTCCATCTTTCCTTGGAGAATTAAGTGAAGTATGCCATAATTTTCTGGGTGTAGCATCACATGTCCAAAATACTTTAACTTTTTTATGATTTTTGATGATTTCCCTTGGTTTTCCCAGGTAGCTTATCACCTAATTTCTGATTTTGTCAACCCAACTTTTACGTAACAGACCTAATGACATACTCCATGTAATTTGCTTAATTTGTATGATATGTGAGGTTGCTTATCCCTTGGGGAGAAATAAAGTCTCATGACATCCCCACATACATGATGCCACTAAAAGAACATGTGTTGGACATTACGATGCAAGTACATAATTGTGTCATTTGTGGAACGTTGCCACATATTGTTCTTTTGCAATGGCTGTGGCTGGGGAGCCATGGTGGTACAGTGATTAGAAAGCAGTATTGCAGGCTACTTCTGCTGCCAGCAGTTCAAGTCTCACTGGCTCAAGGTTGATTCAGCCTTCCATCCTTCCAAGGTTGGTAAAATGAGGATCCAGATTTTGCGGGGCAAATATGCTGACTCAGTAAATCGCTTAGAGCAGGCTTGACAAACTGGTGGCCCACAGGCTGGATATGTCATGCGCAGGCTCCGCAAAGGCAAAAAACATCACGATACGTCACAATCCGGTGTGTGACATGATCAAGTTTGACACCCGTGCCTTAGAGAGAGCTGTAAGGCACTATGAAGCAGTATAAGTCTAAGACACTATATAAATCTAAGGCACTTTAGAAGTTTAAGTGTTATTCTCTACTCTACTCTACTCTACTCTACTCTACTCTACTCTACTCTACTCTACTGTACCCTTCCCTTCCCTTCCCTACCCTACCCTACCCTACCCTGTTCTATTCTATTCTATTCTATTCTATTCTATTCTATTCCATTCCATTCCATTCCATTCCATTCCATTCCATTCCATTCCATTCCATTGCATTGCATTGCATTGCATTGCATTGCATTGCATTGCATTGCATTGCATTGCATTGCATTGCATTGCATTGCATTGCATTGCATTGCATTCCACTCCACTCCACTCCACTCCACTCCACTCCATTCCATTCCATTCCATTCCACTCCATTCCATAGAATGAGGTGGCATAGTGGTTGGAATGCAGTATTGCACACTAATTCTGCCAACTGCCAGCAGTTCAATCCAGACCAGCTCAAGGTTGACTCAGCCCTCCATCCTTCCAAGATCGGTAAAATGAGGACCCAGATTGTTGGGGGCAATAGACTGATTCTGTAAACCGCTTAGAGAGGGCTTTAAAGCACTGTGAAGCGGTATATAAGTCTTAAGTGCCATTGCTATTGCGGGGGGGGGGGGGGTGTCTTTGCTAACCAGTTAGCCATCTTCAACTCCTAAGTAATTTCATCCTGTTTTAGCACTTGCAAGTTATGAACCTCTGTTCACCTTAATAGTATCACCCGCAATTCATTTTCAGCAAATTTAACAGTAGCTTCAAATCCTGGTTTATTAAGCCAGGTTATGCAGGGGAGCAATTCACTCCATACAGCTCCTTTCCTGCTGTTTTGGTTCTCTGCTCTTCAGGGAGCCAGAGTAAATATAAGCTTCCTGTTATTGCAGGCCAGGAATTAAAGATAATAGTTTCCAACCATGGCAGAATTGCAGTGGAAAAAAAGGGAGCAAAATGTATAAGAGTGGTAAAACACATGCTTTAGAAATCTTTCTTCTGCACCAATTTCCTAAATGGCTATCAAGTCGAAATGGGAAACGTGCCAGTTATTTTATTTTTATTTTATTTTATTTTATTTTTACAATTTATACACCATTTTCTTATGTATTGGCCCCCAGGTTTTTTGTTTTTTTTTTTCTTCCTCTGTGGTCAACATCTAGTTTTTGTTTTGCAGTCTCTCCTTCCTCAATTCTGGCAGGACATTCTACGCTATAGATTTTCATTTACTGACAGATGCCGAATTCCAAAAGAAGAGGAACCTCTCAGTGAAAATGAGATTCACGAGATATTAATCCTGGTCCATTTTTTGTAGGCATGGTCATTTGTTTCGTTTGGGCTTGTGTCAAATTGTGCCTTTCCTGCACATTATATTGTTGGTTGTCTTTGTTTCTCAAGAAATCAGGCCATGACTGAACATAGTCTGTGCTTCCTGTGCAGTACAAACATGTGAAAGTCATGGAAACTTAACCTTCAAATAAGGAGCCCTAGTAGCGCAGCAAAGCACTGTTATTAACATCAGCTGCCTGCAATTACTGAAAGTTCAAATCTCACCAGGCTCAAGGTTGACTCAGCCTTCCATCCTTTCTAAGGTAGGTAAAATGAGGACCCAGATTGTGGGGGCAATAAGCTGACTTTGTATAAATATACAAAAGGATGAAGGCTATTGCTTAACGCATTGTAAACCGCCCTGAGTCTTCGGAGAAGGGCGGCATATAAATCAAAATAATAATAATAATAATAATAATAATAATAATAATAATAATAATAATAATAGTAGTAGTAGTAGTAGTAGTAGTAGTAGTAGTAGTAGTAGTAGTAATAATATCCAAATATGAATTTGCCATCCAGAATGAGAAAGCATTTTCCATGCTGGGGCTCCATTTTTGGATGGTTTTGTACAGAAAGGTTTTTCTGGTGACCCTAGAAGAATAGAGTAGAGTGGAGTGGAGTGGAGTAGAGTAGGATAGGGTAGGGTAGGATAGGATAGGATAGGATAGGATAGGATAGGATAGGATAGGATAGGATAGGATAGGGCAGGGCAGGGCAGGGCAGGGCAGGGCAGGGCAGGACAGGACAGGACAGGGCAGAATAGAATGGGATGGGATGGGATGGGATGGGATGGGATGGAATAGAACAAGAGCAGAGGAGAGGAGAGGAGAGGAGAGGAGAGAAGAGGAGAGAAGAGAGAATATGGAATAAGAATAGAACAGTACAGAATAGAATAGAATAGAATAGAATAGAATAGAATAGAATAGAATAGAATAGAATAGAATAGAATAGAATAGAATAGAATATGGAATATGAACAGAACAGAAGAAAACAAAACAGAATAGAGTCAGAGGTGTATTCAGCCAGTTCGAACCATTTCATCCAAACCAGTAGTGGAAATTGCTGCCCACTCGCCCCGGCTCTATGTCATCCTATTTAGGCACGTTTTTGAGGCCGGGCGTATGCGCGGAAGGCGTGCACGCCAGCAAAGCACATGCATGGAAGGCCAGGCACATATGTGCACACTCATGTTTGCAAATCGGTAGTGAAAGTAAGTGAATTCCACCCTTGGACAAAATAACTTTATTGTCACTTTGAATGTACACTAATCGGCATATATTAAAATGACATTTTGTTCCGTACAGGTTTTAGGTTTTCTAAGGATAGGTTTTCCTAATGATAGGTAAAGGCTATTATCATATCATTCCCTCCCCACAACTTCTGTTTTACAACCTGTTATAGTCCTCCTCCTTTCTTGCAATCAAAGAAACTGCTGCCATGTTCTGGATTTGGGGAACATTTTCAATTGAGGTCATTGAAGCTTTAATGTGGGGCGTGGGGGTTGGATTTAACCCCCCCATCCCCATTCTAAGAAGATCTTCATATCAAACTTCTGGATCCATTTGGAATGGAAAGTATTCCAATGCTTCGATGGATAGTTCTCTATTGAATAGCTAGGGAGCCCCACAGACACACCTTTATTGTAAGCAGAATGCAGAATTGTCTTTTAAAGAAAAGAAACCGCATAGCCAAAGTATTTGCTACACGTTTTTTGTTTACTAAATAGTTCAGCAGACAGCACTTTGCTGATCTTGCGAAATATACTTTAGCAAGAGTATGTTTACCAAATAGTTCTATAACTATCATATACTGTTGTTGTTGTTGTTAGTTGTGAAGTCGTGACCGGCCCATCGCGACCCCATGGACAACATTCCTCCAGGCCTTCCTGTCCTCTACCATCCTCTGGAGTCCATTTAAGCTCACACCAACTGCTTCAGTGACTCCATCCAGCCACCCCATTCTCTGCCGTCCATTTCTTCTTTTACCCTCGGTCTTTCCCAGCATTAGGCTCTTCTCCAGTGAGTCCTTCCTTCTCATTAGGTGGCCAAAGTATTTGAGTTTCATGTTCAGGAGCTGGCCTTCTAAAGAGCAGTCAGGGATGATCTCCTCTAGGACTGACCGGTTTGATCACCTTGCAGTTCAAGGGACTCGCAGGAGTCTTCTCCAGCACCACAGTTCAAAGGCCTTAATTCTTTGGTGCTCAGCCTTCCTTATGGTCCAACTTTCACAGCCATACATTGCAACTGGAAAAACCATAGCCTTGACTATACACACTTTTGTTGGCAGGGCAATTTCTCTGCTTTTTAGTATGCTGTCTAGCTTTGCCATAGCTTTCCTCCCCAGGAGCAAGAGTCTTTTAATTTCTTGACTGCAATTCCCAT
Organism: Pituophis catenifer annectens; assembly: GCF_029215685.1. Classification (NCBI taxonomy): domain Eukaryota; kingdom Metazoa; phylum Chordata; class Lepidosauria; order Squamata; family Colubridae; genus Pituophis; species Pituophis catenifer. Next base: position 89,162,950 of record NW_027256886.1, on the reverse strand, counting down.
CTGCGGTGATCTTGGAGCCCAGGAAAATAAAAGCTGTCACTACCTCCATTTCTTCCCCATCTATTTGCCAGGAATTGAAAGGGCTGGATGCCATTATATACTGTAGTATTTAGTCTATAGTAAATATACTTTAGCAAGAGTATATTTACCAAATAGTTCTATAACTATTATATACTGTAGTAATTGTTGGAAGAAATATCCTTCTGGGTTCAGTTCCAAGTGGGGAGAAGGACATTGGAAACATGGAGACTATTTGGAAAGATGGTTTAATGGTGGACACGACCACGTGGTTTGAAGTCCTGGGTAGCTGACCACATGGAGTGGAGAGTGAGATATATTTATACCCTCTCTTGGGCTTTGAACTTGCTCCCTGTTCCTGTGAAAGAAATGTATCCTGATTTGTTGTCAGACTCCCATGGGGCCATGCAGGGATAACTTTGTAGGTTGTCTTGAGTCCCAGGCTTGGTTGACTCTTGCTGGGTGATGTAATGAAGGGGCTTTGGGCAATTCCTATTATGGTTTAGGGCTAATCCTACCTTTGTTGGATCTTGGGTGAGGGAATTTTCTTATGAATAGACCTAGCCATCTCTTTATCTCTTAAGTGCTGACATCTGCTGTGGGCTATTGAGGAGGGTGGGGGCTATTAAGAATGAGTCTGCTTCCTCCCTAAAAAAAAAACATATTTCTCCATTTCTCATCCAGGGAAATATAATCTGCTTTTTTAATATTTCCTAGAAAATTTCATTCTTCTAGAAGAAGGGTGGGTGCTAACTTCCTACATGCTAGTCTATAGTAAATATACTTTAGCAAGAGTATATTTACTACATAGTTTAGTAATAGACCTTACTAAATAGTTTGCTTTGCTGATCTTGGAAAGCTAAGCTGGGTAATTGGATAGGAGACTACCAGGAGATTCCAGGGCTGTAGCTAATCTGTGCATCTGCGTGGAAATAAAAATCCTGGAATATGCACTGATAAACAATTTATATATTGAGAAAAGTACACAAAACCAGCAGGAATAGTTTTTTTTTTTTCTTATTGAATGTTTCTAAAGGCTCTGCTCCTGTTGGTGGAGGTTAAAAGAACCAGCATGGATGACGTTACCTAGTCTGCAAGAAAACAAGCACACTGAGAGAGCACCAGGGATCCCCTCATAAAAGATACTGAAATGAAAATGTATTTTATTACAAATGTATGTTTCCTTCTCTTTGGCTGATTTCTTCCTTGGTTATTAGGATTGGCGATGTGCTGTTGCTCAGTAGGTTGCTAGGTTTAAACATCCTGTTAAACCTCAAGTTGTTCAAACTCAAAAGACTGTTTAATCCAGGGGTGCAACGTGCAACCCAATTTAATTTGCGTTATTTTGCGTCCCTTTCTTTTTCTTTGAAAAGGAGAGAGTGAAAAAACTGGCACGATGGCCAGGAGAGAGAGAGACAGAGAGACAGAAAGAGAGACAGAAACAGCAACAGAGACAGAGAGGAGAGAGAGAGAGAGAGAGAGGAGACAGACAGAGAGAGAGAGAGAGAGAGAGAGAGAGAGAGAGAGAGAGAGAGAGAGAATTCCAGCCGGTGCAAGTTTTGTGGAAAAGTGGAAGGTGCACCAGTTAATTTTTTTTGCAAGGACACCCTTGTAAAGCTCTGTCCTTTATTGCATCTGTTAAAACTTTCCCACTCTTTCTGTTTACTGAAGAGGTTAAAAGACAGCAAAAGGGACAGGCTTCTTAGAGTAAGCCTTTGTTGTGAAGCATCAAAGCTAAGTCATATATATATATATATATGAGAGACTAATGGGCAGCAGGGTGCTTGCTGGCTGCCTGAAAAAAGCCTAGAAACTAGTGGATTGTGATTTCACTGAACTAGAGCTGCATAAAAATCTTGGTTTACGTAGGAAGAACCTGGCTAAAGAGAAATACACATAAAGGCCTACGAAAAGAAAAGAAAACAAATATACTCTCTCTCTCTCTGTGTGTGTGTGTGTGTGTGTGTGTGTGTGTGTGTGTGTGTGTATGACTTAGCTTTGATTTATATATATTGCAATTAGAGGAGAGGTTTATTTCTGAAGCCTGATACAAGCCCGATATAATATGATCAAAATTGGAGTCATCTGTAAAAGGCCAGTGTGGAAATGGGTAGGCTTCAACTCCCAGAATTCCTCAGCTAGCACAGCATCTTAAAGTTGCCAACATTGAGAAACAGTAGGGTAGGTTATTAGACAGAGGGTTAGGATTACATTGGAGACAGATAGGTGGAGCTTTCTGCTTTGTTTTAAATGTCATTGGTTGGATGTCTACGGTTGATGCGGATTTGTCATTGGTTGATGTTGGCCCTTCCCAGGGGCCAGCAGTGAGGCTACCAGAGGTGGTATTCAGCCGGTTTGGACTGGTTCAGGCAAACTGCTTGCGGCGACCTGCGGGTGGACTCGCCGATCCACCCACCCAGGCGCAATCCCGTCCTATATCGCTGTATTTTTGATGCTGCATACATGTGTGGACGGCGCGTGTGAGCAAATTGTCATGCGGTTTAACGTCACACATATGTGGACGGCACGTGTGAGCTAATTACCATGTTTTGTGATGCAATCCTGTCCTATATCGCTGTGTTTTTGATGCCACATGCATGTGTGGACGGCGCAAGTGAGCGAATTGCTGTGTTGTTTAACGTCACACGTATGTGTGAAAGGTGTGCGTGACCTAATTGCCGTGTTTTGTGATGCAATCCTGCATCACTGTGTTCTTGATGCCACATGCATGTGTGGATGGCGCGCATGAGCTAATTGCCGTGTTTTGTGATGCAATCCTGTCCTATATCGCTGTGTTTTTGATGCCTCATGCATGTGTGGATGGTACATGTGAGCTAATTGCCGTGTTGTTAAACATCACACGCATGTGTGGACAGCACGCATGGGCTAATTGCCGTATTTTGTGACGCCGCACAATTGTTTGCTCGCACGCAGGCACGCTCACATTTCCAGTGCTGGGCGAACCGATTGCTACAGTATGTGAATCCCTCCTCTGGAGGCTACCATGAATCACAGATGATGGAGGAAGCCGTCAACAAAGCTTCTCATCCTTGGATGAAGGATGAGATAGGTTGATAACAACTAAGCGGTAACAACACAGAATACTTTCTGCAATCACTTCTATAGATGAAATAAAAGGGGGGGGAAAGCAGATAATTTGGGAGGGGTTAAGAATTTCCAACAATTTCTTTTGCATGAAATGTGAAGTTGGGTCTGCCTGCACCAGCCGTTTAACAAAGTAGCACTTAAATTCCACGCCTTCCCATCTCCCATCCTAGGTGTTTTTTTTTTTTTTTTTTAAATAAAAATACAGGATTTCACTGTTCCAGCAGGAATATGCGTTGCTTAGGTATTCATTTCAGCGGCATTGACAATGCTGACAATATAATTGACCTAAAAAGTTCTGGATTTCCTGTTAATGCACTTTTAGAAATGTACATCAACTGCAAGAAAATCATTTCTATCTACATTTTGCTTGATTTCCATTTTCAAGGGGGGGAAAAAAGAGTCTCATCTCATCATTATTATTCTATTTGAATAGCAGTGATATCTTGAGAGATGGAAGGAATTGTCTATTGTATCGCCAGGAGTACTTTATTTCGATATTTTCTTTGTCTGATTATACATGATAAACACACATTAGTGACATTCCGTGCATGTTTTGAAGATAAATGGAATATCTCTTTAAGCCATTCCTGACACTTCCTAACCTGTAGGTTTAATGGCGTATTCTTTCTTTGATTCAATAATTTGCTGTCAAAAAAAGCAATGCTGACATTTTCCTTGTTGCGGGACTGAAATGGAACGAAATCTCTTATCTTTCAGATAATTTTTTTTTTTTTAAAAAAAATAAAAAATCGGGGTGAACATTTTAAGATTAAAAAAAAATGTTTTTGAAACGATGGGGGAGTGAAAGATATAAGTGTTGACGTTATACCAAGTGCCGGTATGGCAAGGGATGAAAAGGAATAATAATAAAAAGGAATAATAATATCTCAAACTTGGAGTCTTCTTGAATTAATTAAGGAATGGGTGGAATTTTTATGTTTTGTTTTTGAAAATCAGTTGTCTCGATCACGGCTTGCATAAACAGTAGCTCTTTCAAGTTGCACATACAAATGTCTAAAATAATGGACTTTTGACTTACCTGCAACTTATTTCATCGCATGATAACAGAAGGGTTCAAGTCTTTATTTCCATCCTTGAATTACTTTTGCTCTTTCCCCCTTTTTTATTTATTTATTTTTTTTGAAATAATTTTTATTACAATATTCCTTTACACAACTCTAATACATAATCAACAGACGGTGTCATTTTTATATACTTCAGATCAACATTCTATAAAATATATACATTATATACATTCAATATCTAATCCTAAATAGCCTTATATATATTTCCAATTTTTATTTCTATTATCTATCCAAGTGTACCATTTTTCCCAAACCGCATAAAATTCCGAATCATCTTTTTCTTTTAATTCTAGAGTCAGTTTATCCATTTTGGCACATTCATATATCTTCTGAATGATCAATCCCTCTGGTGGTGTATTGCGTTCCTTCCAGTATTGCGCGAATGCAATTCTTGCCGCTGTTAATATATGTAGAATCAAATATCTTATCTTTCTATCAAATTTTGTTTTAAGTATTCCCAGGAGAAATGTTTCTGGGTTTAATTCTATTTGACATTTTATTAGTTCTTGTAGCCATCCTTGTATCTTAGTCCAGTACTTTTTTGATTCAGGACATAGCCACCAAGCATGAAAGAAGGTACCTTGACAATGGTTACATTTCCAACATTTTGGGCTTAGATTTGAATACATTTTAGCCAGCTTTGCTGGGGCTAGGTGCCAGCGGTAAAGCATTTTGTACTGATTTTCCTTGTAAGCAGCAGATTTTGTTATAGTGTAATTTTTGTTCCTAATTCTTTCCCAATTGTCTAAATCTATATTATGCCCTATGTTTTTAGCCCATGCAATCATCATCTTTCCCCCTTTTTTAGGTAGTTGCAGAACATATTGGACAATCTCACCTTGATGCAGTGGTGGGATTCAGCCGGTTCGGACCAGTTCACACGAACCAGTAGTAGCGACCTGCCCAGATGCAATCCTGTCCTATATCACTGTGTTTTTGATGCGTGTGCATGTGAATGGCCATGTTGTTTGATGTTGCACACAGATGCAGATGGCACACATGAGTGAATTGCTGTGTTGTTTGATGTCACAATCATGTGCAGGCGGCGCGTGCACTAGCGAAGCGAGCACGCTCAGATTTCTGGTGCTGGGTGAACCGGTTGTTACAGTATGTGAAGTCCACTTCTGCCTTTATGGTAGTTATACAACAAAATGTTATTGTGGTGGGGATGATTATTGACAACAATAGAATTAAGAGTGCAAGAAAAAGAGAATGTACAGTATGTCCAGAGGTGGGTTTCAGCAGGTTCTGATTAGTTCTGGAGAACCGGTAGTAGAAATTTTGAGTAGTTCGGAGAACCGGTAGTAAAGATTCTGACTGGCCCTGCCCCCATCTATTCTCTGCTTCCCAATTCCCAGCTGACTTGGGAGGAAATGGGGATTTTGCAATAACTTTCCCCTGGAGTGGGGTGGGAATGGAGATTTTACAATATCCCTTCCCTGCCACACTCACCAAGCCACGCCACGCCTACCAAGTCACGCCCACAGAACTGGTAGTAAAAAAATTTGAAACCCACCACTGAGTATATCTGTAACATTTTTGCAATATCCATTCAGTATTTGGTGTCCATTCATACCTGTCATATATCTATCAGATTCTAAGACCAATCACTCACATACTAGGAAAATGCTTGTAAAATGCTTGTTTTTCACATTTCTAGTAAAATCAAGAGGATTAGAGGCAAAGGGGAAATAATTTGCAGTCAAATAGTGGGATGTACTATTTAATGGGAATTCTCTTTAGGAAAGAATTTTTCTGTTCTATCTCATGAACTGGCCTCTTGCTTTGAGTGTTAAGATCCTAAAATATTGCTAGGAGGTGCCTAACACGAGTAAATCTCAGATAGCAGAAAACTCTTGAAAAAAATTTGGTTCTAGAAACCAAAAATACTAAATACCTTTCAAATTAGTAAGATTCTTCCCTTTGAGCAGTTTCCAAATCAGGAGAACTCGCAATCTATAATACGAGATAAATCAAACTGACTTGGTTTGAAAGTAGATTAATAATAAAGAGGGAAAAAAAACTTCGGAAAAAGAAATTGAATATTCATTCTTTATTGACTGCATTTGTAGGAGGCGAAAAGCATCTGACAGAAGCCATGAAGGTTTCAAAATGACATTGCATATGTCATCATGTCACATCACAGATGACATTGTTTGTATGATGATGTCATGATGCATACAAATGTATGATGCATACAATGCTTGAGCAGGGGGCTGGACTAGAAGACCTCCAAGGTCCCTTCCAACTCTGTTATTCTATTCTATTCTATTCTATTCTATTCTATTCTATTCTATCCTATCCTATTCCATTTTATTCTATCCTATTCCTTTCCTTTCCTTTCCTTTCCTTTCCTTTCCTTTCCTTTCCTTTCCTTTCCTTTCCTTTCCTTTCCTTTCCTTTCCTTTCCTTTCCTATCCTATCCTATCCTATCCTATCCTATCCTATCCTATCCTACCCTACCCTACCGTACCCTACCCTGTAATTCTATTCTATTCTATTCTATTCTATTCTATTCTATTCTATTCTATTCTATTCTATTCTATTCTATTCTATTCTATTCTATTCTTGAATGAAAGTCAACCAAACAAGAGTGTCTTTTTCTCACGTTTTTGTGTAACTCATTTCAATAGAATTTGCACAGGAAGAGTTCTCCCTAAGGCTTATTCTTAGTATCTCATAGTCTGCTCTAAACTTTTACTAATGCTCTGTAAAGAAGGCATAGTTGTTAACTGGGCAGGTTTGTGACTAACTAGGTGATACAATCAACCAAATAAAACCATCACCCATAAATGTCTTTTTGAGAAAAGAAAAAAAAGAAAGAAAGAAGAATCACTGGGTAAACAAAGCTAATGCCTTTGCATTGCCTTTTAGAGACCGATAAATATTTAATAATCATCTGTCTACAGTCAACGTGGAGGGGGAAATCTTTAAACAGACAATTTCAAAAGCTGGAACATGCATTTTAATTGGTAAGCATTAGTCAATGTAGCTTCTACGGAACTGAATGGTTTTTATCTTTTCTAGGCAATTGTTTTCTAGACTTATATCTCTGATAAAACCTACATTTTAAATGAGAGCAGAGGTTTATTTTTTATTGTAGTGAAATCTGGAGGGCTAAAAGTTTACAACTCAGATTAGATTGTCTTGATCCATTTGTCTTCTCAGCTAGAAATTCAAACTAAATAGAGTTATAGTCACGCACCAAATGTGTGGGGGAGTAAAGGGAATGTAAGTATGTATTTACCTCAGTTTGTGCTGATGCATTGCAATAACAACAATAATAATTCAAGACACCTGATACAGTCTTTGTGCCTTTTTTTTTATTAATTCAGTTTTAACCCGATTTTATTTTTGCCAACTCCCAGACACAGTTATTCTCATTATTACTGCACCTTGTCCATAAACGGGTTTAATTTTTGTTCGTTTTCCCTGACTATGTAGCCGATTCTTTTGGAAGTACCTTCTGTATCTCACATCAGCCGATTTCAACCATCTAAGTGCTGAAATTGAGCTATTTTGCTCTCTGTAAAAATAAACCCCAGACCATTATGTGTAATTTTTCATTCAAACACACACACACACTCTCACACATACACACACACACCTCGGTTTTATGTCCTCTCCTTTAATCCGTCAGCTCCACTGAACGCCGAGTGGCAACAACAACGTTGTAGAAACCTGGATGTCAACTTCAATCTGCCGCGATTTGGTGTGAAATTTGTGCCATGGTGTGGGGCAGGAAAGGTCAAGCCTCCATAATTGATGTTGCTTATTCATCTGCTTCCCCGAGTATTTTTCTCGCTCTATGCTGGCCTTTGTTTGGATAAATTGTTTGAAGATTTACTATAGTCCTTAAAGGGTGGGATTTCCAACTTTAATGTCCTTGCTAGGGAGTCGGCTCTGCCCAGCTGGGATAACACACAATGGCGTTTAGAGGAGAGAGAGACAGAGACAGAGACAGAGAGACAGAGAGAGTCAGAGAGACAGAGATAGATAGATAAATCAGAGAGAGAGAGAAAGAGAAACACAGATAGATAGATAGATAGATAGATAGATAGATAGATAGATAGATAGATAGATAGATAGATGAGAGAGACAGAGAGAAACGCACAGAGATAGATAGGTAGATAGAGATGAGAAACGCACAAATAGATAAATAGATGAGAGAGAGAGAAACAGATAGATAGATAGATAGATAGATAGATAGATAGATAGATAGGAGAAACACACAGAGATAGATAGATAGATAGATAGATAGATAGATAGATAGATAGATAGGAGAAACACACAGAGATAGATAGATAGATAGATAGATAGATAGATAGATAGATGAGCGAGAGAGAGAAACACAGATAGATAAATAAATAGATGAGAAACACACAAATAGATAAATAGATGAGAGAGAGAGAGAGAAACACATAGATAGATAGATAGATAGATAGATAGATAGATAGATAGATAGATAGATAGGAGAGAGAGAAACACAGAGATAGATAGATGAGAAAGAGGGAGAGGGAGAGGGAGGGAGGGAGGGAGGGAGGGAGGGAGAGATTTCTCTTTCTACCCGTCCCTCCATCACTGAGTGAAATAATTAAGACTTTTTTGTGAGGTAATTCACCATGGAATCTTAGTTTGGGGCTATGAAAAGCTAACAATGACTGCTGTGGCTCAAACTATTATTTTAAGAACTTGAATGGAACCGAGTCTGAAGTGCCAGAGGAGGGGAAAAGTCAGACACACAGAGAAGAATCTGTGTGATCTTTTGCGTCGCTTTTTCTTTTCTTTTTCTTTTTGGACAGTTTTCCCATTATTTTATAGGAGGGAAAGTCCTAATGATGGGGATTGATGAGGGAATTAATTCTATTTTGGGTCATTAGCCTTATTCTGCTTATGGAAGCAAATGGCTTCATTTGTTAATGAATGTTACTAAGCTGATCTCGTTAGCAATTTGGGGGGGAGGTCTCTGCCACGATCCCTCCCCCCATAATTTTAGCCCAAGCCTTAATTGCAACCCTAAAAGAGAATGCAGACTTAAAAAAAAAAAGAATGAAAAAGTGCAAGAAAGCAAAAGAGAGAAAGAAAAGGGACACCCCCTCTGAGAAAACAACTTCCCACTCTCGTCACAAATATAAACCATTTCACTCTTCACTTCCTTTTCATTGTAAAGCTTTTTTATATCCTCACTCATATTTTAACCATAGCCATATCCAATCTGCAAAAAGTCCAAACAGAGCCCTAAAATAATAATATTGATTAACAAAGGTAGAACAGAGCAGAGCAGAGCAGAGCAGAGCAGAGCAGAACAGAACAGAACAGAACAGAATAACAGAGTTGGAAGGGATCTTGGAGGTCCACTAGTCCAACCCCCTGCTTAGGCAGGAAACCTTACACCACTTCAGACAAATGGTTATCTACCGTGTTTCCCCCAAAATAAGACCCTGTCTTATATTTTTTGAACCCTGAAATAAGCACTTAGACTTATTGCCATGTACTCAAAAGCCCGATTGGGCTTATTATCAGGGGATGTCTTATTTTGGGGAAAACAAGGTAATCTCTTAAAAACTTCCAGTGTTGGGAGTATTTACAACTTCTGGAGGCAAGTTGTTCCACTGGTTAATTGTTCTCACTATTAGGAAATTTCTCCTTCGTTCTAAGTTGCTTCTCTCCTTGATTAGTTTCCACCCATTGCTTCTTGTCATGCCCTCAGGTGCTTCGGAGAATAGCTTGACTCCCTCTTCTTTGTGGCAGCCCCTGAGATATTGGGAGACTGCTATCATGTCTTCCCTAGTCCTTCTTTTCATTAAACTAGACATACCCAGTTCCTGCAACCGATCTTCATATGTTTTAGTAGAATTCAGGATTCCACATCTCAAGTCTTAACTGTAAGGAAATGCACATTTAGAGCGCGTAAAGAAGTCACAGCCTCCTAATATGAAGAAATGCTTAAATTTGAAAATGACAAAGAGGGACCATTTCTCCTTTAAAGGAAACAAACATCCCTTACTTTAAGCGGAGAGACAATTAAATAAAAATATAGTTTAAATGCTATCAGATAAGGATACATAAAGTAACTAGAGGGGGGGGAAAGCTAAAATGCCATATTAACTGTAAGCAAATCCAAAACAGGGAGTTCTCCAGTCACAATAACTCATTTAATGACTGTTTGAAGTTACAACGGTGCTGATAAACATGATTTATAGCTTACAGCATCCCCACAATCACATTGATGAAAATTAGGTGCTCAGCAATCGGCATGCATTTATGACAATTGCAGCATACCAGGTCACATGGTACACTTAAAAAACTGCAGCAATAATCAGGCACGACTTCGTTCATAAGTTGAGGACTATTGCTACACCACATTTTTCCAGATGGGTACAAGTCCAAAGAGAACCATTCCCCAATAACAATATGCCCCATTCAAATAAACATCCATTATCCCCCCTATAATCAAATCCACATTTAGAAAGCATCAAGTAGTCCTTGGATCCTCCAGTGGTGGGTTCCGCCCAGTTCCGCCGAGCCGGTAGCGGTGACGATATGACGTCACTGAACCGGTTCTGCCCCCCAAATAAATGAGTAGACTGGTACAGCTCTGCAAGCAGTTAAAAGCCTGGTAGACCAGTACCTCTTCTAAATCCTAAAGAATTGTCACATGACCATCAAGCCACGCCCACAAAATAAGCCACACCAGTAGTAAAAATTTTAGAACCCACTCCTGGGATCCTCGTATGTGTTGTGGCCCACCAGCGGCCTGCAGAGCTGGCAGCAGAGTCGACAGTGAGGAGGTTGGGGAGGAACATGGGTCAGTCCTGTGGGCTGGGGAAAGCTCGGACAACAGCTCTGCATCAGAGGCAGAGAGGGAGTTAGACAGCAGTGAGGAAGAGGAACTGCCAGAGCCTGTTCCCTGTGTGCACATGCGCAGAGCTGCCAGAAGAAAGAACAACTAAGAAAGCAGGGTCGACTTGGGAGTAAAGCCATACCTTGGAGGTGATTAATAATAATAATAATAATAATAATAATAATAATAATAATAATAATAATAATAATAATAATAATAATAATTTTATTTCTATACCGCCCTTCTCCCGAAGGACTCAGGGCGGTGTACAGCCTATTTAAAAACACAGACAAAACAACAATATAAAATTTAAAATAATTAAATAAAGTGGCTCAGATTTAAAAACCCCAATAAATTTAAATACCCCAATTTAAAACTATTGTGTTGATAGTCCGGCCTGGCGGAACAGCAGGGTCTTCAATGCGCAGCGAAACGCCCGGAGGTCGGAGATCTTACGAATTTCCGGGGGCAGTTGGTTCCACAGGGCTGGGGCTCCCACAGAGAAGGCCCTCCCCCTGGGCGTCGCCAGCCGACATAACTTGGCTGACGGCACCCTGAGGAGACCCTCTCTGTGGGAACGGACTGGTCGGTGGGAGGCTATTGCCCCTCCCATAGGAAACAAAAGAGGAGCAAACGGGGAGGGGGCTTTTGCAGGAAACAATTCATTCAGTTGGCCATTGCCAAAGTGGAAAGTTCTGTTTGTGACTTAAAAAAGCTCTGTGCCACGTTTTGCCTTGTCTGCGGTTGGAAACTAATTATCTGGAAGCTTTCCCAGCGAGATAAGGTGTGTTAATAAATATGCCTCTGAAAGACTGTTTGCAAAGCCATGTGAATGAACGTAATTTACAGTTGTGTAAATAAAAGGGGTTTTACCAGGACTAAGATTCTGCTTTTTGCTACTTAAGGAAAACTAGGTCAGAACAGTATGAATAGAAGACTGAACTAACTTCTTTAAAACAATTAATAAGACAATTTCTGAATGTGATTAGCAAGGGAAGCTCAAACTTGTGGCTGGAGAAAGTATGACGGAGTCCCCCAGCTGCTGTTTTTCCTGCCCTCCAGGGATCACTGCTTTGTAGATTTCGTGGGAGAAGCAACCATACAGAGCACAGATTGGGTGATCTCATATCCTCTCTTGTGTCCAGAGAGAATCAAAGAAGCCGATCTATTCACCAACTCCCTGTTCTTAGCCACAAACTTTGGCTCTGCTTTTCATGGCGCTATCTTCAGCCTGCCATTCTTCCCCTGAAATACAGCTGGGTCTTTGCCATGATTTTGAAAAAAACATCTGCTAGCCAGTGGAATCTGCTGTTTTTGAAGGTAGGTGAGAGAATTTGAGCTCAGGTTCGAAGAATATTGAATATTTGAACAGTGCTGAACAAGCACAGAGAAACCTCTATCTCCTTGTGGCTGAAAAGAAATATCAAAGAGTTGTGTGTTTTGCTCATAACAGTAGCAGAGTTGGAAGGGACCTTGGAGATCATCTAGTCGAACCCCCTGCTCATGCTTTCGGATCGACACGCTCAGCATCTTAGAGCCACTGAGCCACGTAGCTAGGCTTCTGTTAAAAGAAACCCTTAAAAACACGCAGAAAGAATTTACTTCTCTAGTTCAGAAGAAATTTAAGAGACAGAGTGGGGGTGTGGAAGAAATTCTGTTACCATCTGGAGAACAAATAAAATAGTTTGAAATAACAGCCTTGATTCCCATTGAACAAAAGCGGAAGTGACTTTTTTGGTTAACCTGTTAATTCTGCCACCGTTTAAGCACACCTTTCTGGTGCGCTTGGCTTCAGGTAACCTTGAGGTGGATGGTCTTAAGTGTGTGTGAGAGAGAGAAAAAGAGGGACACAATGTGTGTTGCTTCACACCTTAAGACTAAGGCTACTTTGTGGTGTTTTAAGTGCATATTTTTTTCCCCGCCGTTATTGAAATTTCAAGGTCTGTCTCTTTTTGGAAAACTAACATGCATCGGATATTTTGGTACACAAAGCAGAAGTTGATTTTTATGAATCCCAAAGTGTTCTGTCCCCGTCGTGCACACACACACACACACACAAACAGACAGCCAGGAGTTAATGAATCAAACAGTCAGGAATTCGTTTAAGATAACAGTCTTGGCAGCGAACCATGAACTGCCTGCCAGGAGATTTTACTCACTAAGGGTGGTTTTTTCTCCTCAGTCCGATATACCAAATTAATTCCTCAAAGCAAAGAATTGTCAAAGTCCAGTCTGAAGAAATCCAAAAAGAGATTCTAACTGGGTTCTAGAAACACGATATGACTTCCGAGCTTTTCAATTTGTCCATCACAAGGCCTGAATAGCCGACACACCCCCTTTTATCCCTTGTGGGGTGTGGTCCAGTGACTCAGCTCAATCTCTGGCCCACCCATGCCTCTTTCTCTGCTGCGTGCACTTATCCTTCCGACGCTGTCTGGGATCCAGCCAAAATTCATCCCCTTCGCTCTTTATCTGCGGCTGCTCCGAAGTACCTTGCTCCTGGCATATCTCTTGGCCTTCAGAAGAAACCTGAGGCATTGCCAGAGAGGAGGGTCCTGGAGAGGGAGGCCTTGCCAAATCCTCTCCTTCATCTTCTGAGTCCTCTCCCTCTGTTAGGACAGGCTCGGGGGTCAGAGTCACAACACAAAGCAACTTCTGTGCAGAAGACAGAAATATTTGTGAGCGCAACCCGAGAACATGTGTGTGAGTCCAAGGATATATTTACTGTATTTTTCGGAGTATAAGACGCACCAGAGTATAAGACGCAGCTTAGCTTTTGGGAGGAAAATAGGAAAAAAAAATCTGCCTACCAAGGTATTCATCTGGCTAGTGTCCTTAGTCTGGTCAGCTTCAGCCCAATAATTTGCTGGAATAAACAGTGGAGAGGAATAATATTTGCCTATTAAAGGCAATTGAAATAATTGTGGTTGCTCTGTATTAATTAATTTCACGATCGGGGCTGTCTTTTTGATTCCCCACCTTTTACTTAAAAACATAATAGTGAAAAAAAAAAAGAATTCGGTGTTAATAATGAGAATTCGGTGGTAACAGACGTCCGTTTAGATTTTTAAACAGAAATAGCTGTTTTATACGAAAAAGATTGAATGTATAAACGTAGGTTTACTCAAATACTATTAAGCATTGCTTGTACAAATCTTCATTGCGCACTAATGGTGTTAGTGTAATGCCGTAGCTAGTACAAAGAACTCTTTTTAAAAAACTGCATAAATAATCATTAACTACCGGTACAAAACTTATTTTCTGTAAATATTCCTTTTCCTGTTGTTTTCTTGCAATCAGCAATAACTTATATTTCAGCAATAATTTTACAGACAGAAGCGCTATCTTTTTCCCTGTCACTCACCAGCACTAAAGCTGTCTTCAGTCAGTTTTCCATTATTTAGCAATCTCTGTAGAAATACAGTATTTAATTGCTTTTCAGTGGAGCTTAATATGTATCCTGTCTTGCCCTGAATATGTAAAAGAAATGTTTCTTAAGAGCTGATCTCTATATATAGCATGAATAGAGAACAGGATGTCAGAGAGAAGGCTGGACTCAAATACTTCTTGCTGATATGTTACGTTTCCGTCTGCGAATTTTAGTTTTTGCCCGCAGTCTGAAATGGTGTAATCAAGGAATTACATTAATCCCACGTTGCTCTTACAGATATCGCTTCAGAGAAAAATGGGGAAGGTAAATCATCTTAAAAGTGATTTTAATAATGAGGTTAGCTCCTCCAACCTGTCTTTGGAATAAGACTAGATTCTTTGGGGCTGTTATTTAATTTTTTGGATTCTCGTTTATGGGCTATTTTTATTCTTGGCTATTCAAGGCCCGACACATGACGAGTCTTTTGCTGAGGTCAATAGTGCAAAAAATCTTTTGGAGTTTCCAAACCGTAGTAGAATAGAATAGAGCTGGAAGGGACTTTGGAGGTCTTCTAGTCCACTCTCCTGCTCAAGTAGGAGAACCTATGCAATCTCAAACAAACAACTGTCCAGTTTCTTCTTCATTACCTCCAGTGATGGAGCACCCACTATTTTTGAAGGCAAGCTGTTGCACTGGTTAATTGTCCTCACTGTTAGGAAGTTTCTCCTTAATTCCAGGTTTAGAAGAGAAGAGAAGAGAAGAGAAAAGAGAAGAGAAGAGAAGAGAAGAGAAGAGAAGAGAAGAGAAGAGAAGAAGAAGATACAATGGAATAAGAATAGAATAGAATAGAATAGAATAGAATAGAATAGAATAGAATAGAATAGAATAGAATAGAATAGAATAGAATAGAATAGAAAGCTGGTGCTTCGGAGAACAGTTTAAAAAGAAGGGACAGGAAGGTATAACTGAAACTGAGAGGAAAAATTATGGCTCTAGCAACATTTTCCAGTTTCTGTAGGTACTTTGAAGTGACAAGAGTGTGTTGTGGTGACTTGCTGGCCCAGGATGATCCCTTCCAAGGGGCTAACTTGCCTGATCACAAAATGGCTGCTTTGATGAGGACGGTACACAAATCCATTTATCAGAAAGCGGGTCACTGAAATTGGGTGACCTTGAGCCAGTCGCAATCTCTCAGCCCAGCTCATCTCACAAGGTTTTTGTAGTGGGGAAAAAATAGGAAGAAGAAAGTGTATCACCGTCTTGAGTTATTTGTGAAAATATTAATGAAGGTTGGAGATCAATAAAAATAATCAATAAATTGGGTTGCAGAATGTTGCTCCCTGTGATCTGGCAAAGATGCACTTTCTAACATTTACATTTTCTGAATAGCAGGGGCAAATTCTGCAAACCCAAACCAGGGTTACTTTCATGTCACATGGCAAGACATTTATTTAAAAATCGATCAATAAATGATGGTCTTCTACCCGCACTTGAGTCCTAATAATTTCATGAATGCAACCTTGTAGGTTTAACAACAACAACAACAACAACAACAACAACAACAACAACTGCTACAAACTAATGCCATGGAAGCGAAGATACAAAAATCCACTGACAATCCAAACTGACGACTTTGCAACGACAAAGTTGAAACTGTTTCACACTTAATATGTGAGTGCAGCAAAATCGAGCAAACTGGTTACAAAGCTAGACATCATCGAGTTGCTAAATTAGTCCACTGGTCATTATGTAAAAAATATGACATAGCTGTATCTGAAAAGTCATGGGAGCATAAAGTTGAAAAAGTTACCGAAAATAAGACAGTGAAGATCTTGGGGGACTTTCGAATACAGATGGATAGTAATTTGAAACCCAACACGCCAGATATCACAGTTGTTGAGGGCCGTAGCGTACAGTTTATTGATATCGCAGTACCAGGAGATGCCAGAGTCAAAGAAAAAGAACTGGAAAAAATAATGAACTATTGCGACCTGGCCATCGAAACTACACGGCTATGGATGAAACATGTTACAGTGATACCCATGGTCATCGCGGCACTTGGTACCATGTCCACAAATTTTACAAAACACATCAACAAATTGCACTTTCCTGCAATAACACCAGAGGAACTGCAAAAAACTGTGCTACTCGGAACATCATATATTTTAAGAAGATACTTGGTTGATACCTACGACACTGGCAGCAACCCTTATCAACCATTAGCACCAGTTGATGGTATTTGTGATGCATTTTTAAATGTTCAATTGACTGAGTTTCATGTTTAATGAATAAAAGGATAACAACAACAACAACAACAATAATAATAATAATGTATCATTACATTATATACATCATGCAGTCCTAAACACTTTGGAAGTGTTTGACTAGTGATTTGGGATACAAAATCCAGCATGGTCATCTCGTTTGCTATGTATATTGTAATAATAATAATAATAATAATAATAATAATAATAATAATAATAATAATAATAATAATAATAATTTGACTCTATTATATATTATTATAATATTATATATTATTATATTAAATAATAATAATTTTGACTCTACAAAAAACCACCTTACTCGGAACAGCTTACATCCTCCGACGATACCTTAACAGTTCCTAGGTCCTTGGTTAGGACTCGAGCTGCTGAGCTATTAACCAGCCTCAAAGGCTGTGAATCTCACTAAAGATTAAATCATCATCATCATCATCATCATCATCATCATCATCATCATCATCGTCGTCTTTCCATCTTTTCAGTGCTCTGGGTAGCTTCTAACCTTGAAAAAGTCTTGGTGAGCTCTCATCAAGCATTAACCATGTCCAACCTTGTTAAACTTTTCAATTTTAACCTTTATTGCACTTAACCGAAATGCTGTAAAATTGTGAATGTGCTCTGAGGGTTTTTAGAATTTTTCATCTGGTCGAAAGTTAAAATGCAAAGGCAAGGGGGAAAAAAATTGAAGAAGGCTATGATTCCTTCCAAATCTAGAACGTGTTAAGCAGGCTCCATTTCAGAATGGCTGGTGTTGCAGTACAACAGCAGGATTTTTTTTTTCTCTCTTTGTCCAAACTCTTACCTCTGGATGGGCTTTGTAAATATTCAAGCTTAACTTACAGCTTGCAAGAGGCCATCAACTGACAGGCTTCTTTCCTGCCTCTGCTTTTCATCTTTTTTTTTCTTTTTTTTTCTTTTTGCTGTCAAAACGAAGCCTTTGGCAGGATATTTTTCAAGAGTGCAGTGTCGTTTCAGAGACATTGTTCAGGTTTCCCCTCTTCATAATTCTAGAATTGTTCAATCTCCATCTTCTTGATGTGGTTTTTTTTTTTTTTTAAATGGTTTTCACGAGGAAAGGCTGTTCCCCTTTCATGGTTGTTTGTGCTGTATAGAGATAATTCCTGGCATTTTTTGAGGACAATCTCTGGCCAGGGCTGTAAAAGAAGAACCTTGTCATGTGTGACATAAATCATTCAAGTTTATTAGTATGGAAATCCCTGTGATAGACATTAGCAATGGGAGGCCCCTGGAAGAAGGGGAACTCAAAAATAAGGTGGAAAACCAGGATTTTTCAAAAATCTATCTATCTCTATCTATCTATCTATGGATGTGTTTGTATGTATGTTCTAGCATAACTCTGGAATGCCTCAAGCAATTTCAACCAAACTTGGTACACAGATGACTTACTCTCTGGAAACAAATACTGTGGGGGTAAGACATCCCTAACACCCCTCGGGGTGTGTGTTCTGTTAAGATACAGCCTGTTCTGCCTTAAAATGGCTTCTACCGTACTGCCTTAAAATGGCTTCTACTGTGCAGCACAGTGGAGTTGCCATGGTATCGGCTTCACAGTACTCAACAAGGGGGCTCCCTCTGGCAAGGGGGAAAATCCAACATTAGAAATTACATTTAGTCTGGACATTTTCAACAAGGCTTTGATTATTCTTGAGGACAAATGTATGGCCACGAACATTACTGCAACTCGGCCTGCCTGCACCACTATGAGACCAACTTGATGTACTCCACGCAGATTACATACGAGAAAAGAACTACAACATCGAACAGATTAGTGCATATATCGCGGACAAGAAGCCACTTCTAAATCAAGATCAGAAAAAAGCATACCAAATGATCAGGGTATCATTTGGTGGTATCATTTTACTTGACGTTTCTGGGGGCACAGGGAAAACATTTTTAACTAATTTAATTCTCACTGAAATCAGGGCTCAGGGTGAAGTTGCTCTTCCTGTCTAATACAAGATTGGGATAAATAAATACTCGGGCAACGCCAGGTTATCAGCTGGTAATGGATAAAATAGTAATTCACCTTTCTTAATATACTATGAAAGCAGTGCCATGCTCATCACTTACAGCTGATGGAAGATCATGTTTCAAGTACTCAGGAACCCTTAGTTTTAATTAGTATGCATTATTAGGATTTATAATAGGCATTAGTATCAATTCTCCCCTTAGTCATAATGATGGCTCTATACATCGTCAAAGAGGGTGAATTAGGATGCCTTAAACTGTATTAAAAAAGACGTCACCTCTATTTCTATCTATTGTAATCATTGCCTATATGAATTGAAAGAGTACAGAAGATCACCCTTTTCCAAGGATTGAAATCATACATCTCGCTAATACTTATTTCTCTAATTTTGCCCTTGTGAACCCAAACTCAATTATCCTTGAGCTTTTCAATTGTTCTGAACGTTGCTATGCAACTACAAAGTTATGTATATTGGGGAAAACACAAAAATAGACACATTAGTGGACATAATATGCTAATAAGTATGCTGATGGTACCCAGCTTTATATTTCCTGCTCAGGTGATGCTGTAGAAGTGCTTCCTGGGATGGAGATAAACAGGATTCAATTTAGCTCTGGGAAGGTTGAGTGGCTCCTGTTCTTGGACTTTCCATCTTAGTCCTTGATGAGGTTACACCATCCAGGAGTCCTTCCTGCCCTGTTTCGGGAACTGGTGGCAGCCATGGGCTGTGAGGGGTTTTGTACAACTTTGTGTTGTGTGCCATTTAAGATAGGATAGGATAGGATAGGATAGGATAGGATAGGATAGGATAGGATAGGATAGGATAGGATAGGATAGGACAGGACAGGACAGGTCAGGACAGGACAGGACAGGACAGGACAGGACTGGACAGGACAGAGGATAGGATAGGATAGGATAGGATAGGATAGGACAGGACAGGACAGGACAGGACAGGACAGGACAGGACATAGGATAGGATAGGATAGGATAGGATAGGATAGGATAGGATAGGATAGGACAGGACAGGACAGGACAGGACAGGACAGGACAGGACAGAACAGGATATAGGATAGGATAGGATAGGATAGGATAGGATAGGATAGGATAGGATAGCATAGCATAGCATAGCATAGCATAGCATAGCATAGGATAGCATAGCATAGGATAGGATAGCATAGGATAGCATAGGATAGCATAGGATAGCATAGGATAGGAGATAGAGCCTTGCTGGTACAGTGGTCTAAGCACCTTATTATTAACACAGCTGCCTGCAATTTACTGCTGGTTCGAATCTCTCCAAGGCTCAAGGTTGACTCAGCCTTCCATCCTTTCTAAGGTAGGTGAAATGAGGACCCAGTTTGTCGGGGCAATAAGCTGACTTTGTATAAATATACAAAAGTATGAAGGCTATTGCTTAACGCATTGTAAACCGCCCTGAGTCTCCGGAGAAGGGCGGCATATAAATAAAATTAAAAAAAAAATAGCATAGCATAGCATAGCATAGCATAGCATAGCATAGCATAGGACAGGATAGGACAGGATAGGATAGGACAGGACCAGTGGTGGAATTCAGCCAGTTCACACCTATTTGGGAGAACCAGTTGTTAACTTTCTAAGCAGTTCGGAGAACCGGTTGTTGGAAGAAATTTTATTTTGTTTTTTTTTCCACTTTAGAGGACTAATCCTGTAAGGAAGGCAGGAAGGAAATGTTCTGGTGTTGTTTCTAGCCTAATCTTTATTGCCCTGCTTACCGAAACTGCCTCTCTGGTTAACCCTTGTTACATTGTAACAGTGAGTGACATTGAGTTGGCCACACCAACACGATCACATGACCAATGAGCCATGCCTACCCAGCTGGTCATTAGGGCAGAGAACTGGTTGTTAAATTATTTGAATCCCACCACTGGACAGGAGATAGGATAGGATGGGATGGGACGGGACAGGACAGGACGGGACGGGATGGGATAGAAAATTAGGATGGGATGGGATAGGAATAGGAATAGAAAATTGGATAGGATAGGATAGGACAGGACAGGACAGGACAGGACATAAGGTAAGTGTGAAATTTCCAAAAGATGCCCTAATTAAGGTTAGGTAAGGAAAGATAAGGTAAGATAAGATAACCTTTATTGTTGTTTTTACTGTGAGCACATTCGCCCACATTAAAAATGAAATTCTGTTGCCTGCTCTCAAAAGAAAGTATATATCTACCCATACCCATACATAACACACATATACACATGCTATATACATATATACCTACACCCTTACATACATAATATACAGTACATATGTATATTAATCACTGTCTATTTTGAATACATAGTGGAAAGAGGAAACACGAGGGTTCATAAGGCTGATGTTGTATGGAACCAAGCTGGATCTTTTTCAAGTTTCTTTCTTTGTCCCTTTCTCAGTTATGGACTCCTCCTCCTTTTATCTGCTTGCTTCTTAGGTAGTGTTGAAAGAAATGTCCATCTGGGTTCAGTTCCAAGTGGGGGAAAAAAACACTGGAAACATGGAGACTGCTTAGAAAGATGGGTTTTTTAAAAAAAATGGCGGACAGGAGCACATGGCTTGAGTTCCTGAACAGGAAAAGCGATCACATGCTTCAAGATGTCGGGTGAAGGAGAAAAAAAGGGCTGAGATGCTGAGAGTGCCTGAGTTTTATACCCTTTGTTGGGCCCCTCCTTCGTGTTTCCTGTTCCTGTATAAGAAATCCTGATTGGTTGTCAGACTCTCAGGGGGCGGGGGTCTTAGCTAACCTTGCTGGCTGATATAATCTTCCCAGCTGCCATGTGGTTAGTTTCTGTTGCTAGATGTGTCCTATTATGTCCTTTGTGTTGCAGATGAGATGTTGAGGCCTTAATGGCCCATTGACAAAGGTGGGGGGGGATGACTTAGGGTTAGGGTTAAGGGGAAAAAAGGGGAATATTCCCCCTTTTAGGTGGAAATATTTTGCCGTTTTTAATATTTCCTAAAATATTTCATTTTCTAGGAGAGGGGTGGGTTTTAACTTCCTACAGTAGCTTCTCTTCTTATTTATTTATTTATTTATTTATTTATTTATTCATTCATTCATTCATTCATTCATTCATTCATTCATTCATTCATTCATTCGTCAACAAGTATAAGGAAACAAGTAACATTATAGACATAGACATGGACACATGAAAAAAAGTTGGCACAAATAAAAGGATATAAATTGGCAAAACATAGCCATAGAAATATAGAATGATTACATATAAATGGGGACGGTAGGACAGGGACGGTAGGCACACTGGTGCGCTTATGCACGTCCCCTTAGGGACCTCTTAAGAAACGTGAAAGGTCCACGGTAGACAATTTAAGGTAAAAGGTATGTGGGTTAGAGAGACTAACAACAGGATCAGGTAGATTGTTCCAGACATTTACCACTCTATTGCAGAAGTCATATTTCCGACAATCGAGATTAGAGCGATTTACATTGAGTTTGAATCTATTGATAGCCCTTGTGTTATTACGGTTGAAATTAAAGTACTCATTTACAAGTAGAATGTTTTGGTAAATAATCTTATGAACTAAGCATTGGTCGATACGTAGATGGCATAGTTCGAGGCTATCCAGGCCTAAAATTCTTCCACCCCTGTTGTCCAAATATCACTCTCACATTCCATTCCATCCCATCCCTGCAGCCCCAAATAACAAAATCCGAGGAGGCTTGCATCTTCCCAAAAGTCATCAGTATTGCATCGAGGTTTTTTTCAAATATGGTTTAAAATATGGATTTGGACAACAGGGTTTCAATCAGAGGTGGGTTTCAGCGGGTTCCGAACAGTTCTGGAGAACCGGTAGCAGAAATTTTGAGTAGTTCAGAGAACTGGTAGTAAAAATTCTGACTGGCCCTGCCTCCATCTATTCTCTGCCTCCCAAGTCCCAGGTGATCGGGAGGAAATGGGGATTTTGCAGTATCCTTCCCCTGGATTGGGGAGGGAATGGGGATTTTGCAGTAACCTTCCCCTGGAGTGGGGAGGGAATGGAGATTTTACAGTAACCTTCCCCTGGAGTCGGGTGGGAATGGAGATTTTACAGTATCCTTCCCCTGCCACGCCCACCAAGCCACGCCCACAGAACCAGTAGTAAAAAAATTTGAAACCCACTACTGGTTTCAATGGCCATTTCACTGCAGAGCTTCCTGTAGGTCATTTCTGGAAAGGTATGTAGATCTGTAGAGCAAAATTTGACTCCGTGATTAGATGTTTAGCTACCATTCGACTTCGAACATTTGGATGTTTATTATCGTGTTATGTTGCTTTACCTCCAAAGCATTTCTTATCTCTTGGACTTGCAATGCTGCATTCTCTCAGTGTGCCCCTTTCTTTGACATGGACCCAACACCTATTACTCCTAGCAGATGTGCTCACATTAGGACTTGCGGATAGAGCCTAGTGTTTCTAATGATATGTTAGCCTCCCGTACCGGTTATGTGTGATTCCTGACCTGTTGTAGCAAAGCGAGGGTCTTTAAAGCCATGTTTTGGTGGACAACACTTTTGCTGCGAGAAGCCTAATTTATTTATTTTTTTAAATCCGTGGGGTCCCAAACGCCCGTGAAATCCCTGAAATTACAGGATTCACGCCTCGCTAATTGGACCGTAAGATCACAAGCTCATTTTTTTCTCCGTAGTATCATATGCTCTCTTTTTCTTTGCAACAAGCGATGTTTTAATCTTCATTTGCATTAGCCATGCTGTGTATGAAAACTTTTGCCAAGTTGTCTCGAGATATCTTTGGGGTTTTATTTTTTGTAAAAAACAACAACAACACCACCCAAATCACAAAGGCTCTTTTCTTTTTTTCTTTCTTTCTTTTCTTTTCTTCTTTTTTTAAAAAAATAGTGTTTGTACTTTGCCCCATAGCCTCCCGGAGAGGAGAATGAAAACAACGACTTCCATTATTCATTCTCCGAGTTGTCAGTTTGATTAGTTGCCTCTCAGCCATCTAAGAGAGCAGTGGATCATTAAATGATGTCCATGGTTAAATGTTGAAGTCCTGCCTTGTGCCTCTTAATGCATAATTGGACTGTCTCTTAATACAACCGGAGACACTTGTTTCTGAATATAAAACCTGCCCCTCAACAGGTCAGAAAGATAGGAAAAACCTGCTTGTTGTCTGACTTTGTCTTGCCAAATAATGGAGTCGCTAATCTACTTGATCTCTCCTGAGTCAGATAAAGGAGAAAGTGAAGGATGCGTAGATTTCAAGAATGGAAGGCCCTTGTAAAAGCAATTTCTTTGGAGGGGGTTGGGGGGGGAAGAAACCTAAAGCAAAAGGCGGTTGGAAACCTTTTAATTAGTACTAATTACCTCAGCAGAAAACATTGGAGGCTTGAAAGGATTTGTGTCAGCAAGTGAAAGATCAAAGATTGTGGTGCTTGCATTTTAATCTGTTGGCTATAAAAGGAAAAAAAAAAAGGAAGGGAGGGGGGAATGGAGCCCAAGAGAATGACAACCCAGGTGGTTGAAGGCCTTAAGCCCTTCTTTACCGCCAAAGCCTGAGGCCTACTTCTAATTACATAAGAAGTTACTTTAATTTTGCTTTAACTTATTTATTTATTTAGGTTTTTTTTTTAAAAAAAATATCTTCCGTGGTTAGGGGCAAGGGATTTTTTCCAGAGACTCTATAGCTGGCTTTTCTTTGGAAATGTTCATTCTGTCCAGTGGATAGGATCGTCTTCTTTTAATCATCTTCTTTTAATGACCCCATAATCCCTTGTGGGGGTGAAGTCTGGGCAGTTGAATAGAGCTGAATGTTTACTGGCCGGATGCCCTTCCTGTCACCAGTGCGGAGTTTTGTTCAGCAGATATCTTCTCATTGTGCCCGGAGAGAGAAACATCTGCCTCTACCTAGGATTGAACTCACAGCCTCCTGATTGTGAGGCGGGAGCTCCACCTCTAGGCCACCGCACCACTCATGTCCGGTGGATGGGATAAATGGATAAATTTTCTTTTGAAGTTGGGGTTTTGAAGTGAAAGGAACACGAGGATCGGTTAAAGACGTGGGCAGATTGCAATCAGCAAATCAGCACCATCAAAAACTGATAAGGGACCTGAAGCAGATCCCTCCCCTTTCTGGTCCTGAGGTGGTGTTGATGGCCTCTATCTGTCTTACAGTCCACTTTTTCTGCCCTCAAAGGAAATAAATGCAGGAAATGCATGTGCAACATACAAACACAGCTCTAATGTTTGGGACCAAACCCAGTTGAAACATAATTTTTGTCTTATCTGTAAAACTAGCAGATTTTTCCAAGCCAAGGAACCAGCCTGAGCATTTCTCTAAGGGTCCTTGAATTGGGTAGAGTAGAATAACAGAGTTGGAAGGGACCTTGGAGGTCTTCTAGTCCAACCCCCTGACTAGGCAGGAAACCCTACACCATTTCAGACAAATGGTTATCCAACATCTTCTTAAAAACTTCCAGTGTTGGAGCATTCACAACTTCTGGAGGCAAGTTGTTCCACTGATTAATTGTTCTTCTGAATGTTGTTACCCTTTCATAAGACCTCCTTGTTCTCCCAAGCTTTTGGACTGGAGGTTAAATGAACCCAGTTCTAGATTTGTTTTGTTTTGTGATTTGTTTTGTTCCAGTTCTAGAACTAGAACTAGAATTGAAAATGTTTTTAGATTCATGCATATGTTTACATTAAATGCTTATTTAATTGTCATTTATATTGTAATTTTGGTTTGGTTTGGACTTTATCCTTATTCGCCTACTTACGTCACTTCTGTATGATGAGAAGGGAAGCTATAGAAATTGTTTGAATGAATTGTGCACATGAATAATAAATAAATTGTGTCAATACCAGCTTTACCATCATTTCCCATCTCTCCCTGGGGCTACTTCAATCTTATTGATTGTTAAGTCTGTATGTTTCTAAATAATTGTTGAAAATTCCTTAGAATAAAATCATAGAGAAAAGGAATAAGGATAGCAATTTTCTGGGTCAAAAAAGGTGGCCTAAGAAAGTGCAGGAAGAACAAGATGAAAGAAAGAGGTGAGAAGAAGAAGAGAGGTTGAACAGATGGAGGCGAAGTGGCTAGGTCACATGCAAAATATTTAGAGAGTGTCATAAAGGCGGTGTATGAATGGAGTAGAGCAAATGGTTTTTTATTGATGTAGCCTTGGGTTAAAAACTTCAAAAGAGGGAATTTGCAGATGAGTAGCACTGCACTGCAGGTGACCATTAAACCAACTCTGCAACTTTGAAATTATATAGAAAAAGCAGCATAGAACAGTGTGTCTCAAATTTGGCAACTTTAAGATGTGTGGACTTCAACTTTCAGAATTATAGGAGTGAAGTCCATGCATCCTAATGTTGCCAAGGTTGAGAAACACTGATTGGAGAACGTAGGATATGACTCTGGCATCCTGGGTTCTCCATCTTTCTCTCTCTATTGTGCACACATTGTTCATTTGATGTGGTTCAATCTGGAATATCTGCATTGTGGGGCCTTCTCTTCACAATGCCAGAAGAGGACTTCAGGGTGAGTAAACCACAGGATACCAAAAAGCAGAGACATCACCCTGCCAACAAAAATTTGTATAGTCAAGGCTATGGTTTTCCCAGTTGCAATGTATGGCTGTGAAAGCTGGACCATAAGGAAGGCTGAACGTCAAAAAACGCCTTTGAACTCTGGTGTTGGAGAAGACTCCTGCAAGTCCCTTGGACTGCAAAGTGATTAAACCGGTTGTTCCTAGAGGAGATCAACCATGACTGCTCTTTAGAAAACCAGATCCTGAAGATGAAACTCAAATACTTTGGCCACTTAATGAGAAGGAAGGACTCACTGGAGAAGAGCCTAATGATGGGAACATTTGAGGGCAAAAGAAGAAGGGGATGGCAGAGAATGAGGTAGTTGGATGGAGTCACTGAAGCAGTCAGTGCGGGGGTGAAATGCTCCCGGTTCGGACCGGCTAGGGCGAGTAGGTAGCGATGGTGGCGGGCAGTTCAGAGAACCGGTAGCAAAAATCCCTGTGCCCGCCCTCCATGCCCAGCTTAGCCGCGCGATCATCAGAGTCTTTTTTTCCTTTTAAATGGCTCTGACAAGCCAAGCTCTGACGATCCCAGCTGAGTTGCCAGCTAATCAGGCAACTCAGCTTGGATTGTCAGACCCATTTAAAAGAAAAAAAGTTTCTTTTTTTCTCCCCGCCCCCCAGCCTCCAGCTTGCTTACCTTAGCTGCTGGTCGCAATGCGCTTGCTGTAATACCTGCAATCCATTGCATCAGCAAGCAACTGAATCTCCCTGCCTGCAATCAAGCTCATCGGTGAGCAGCTCTATCTGCAACTTTAAGACTTGTGGACTTCAACTCCCAGCAAAGCTGGCTGAGGAATTCTGGGAGTTGAAGTCCACAAGTCTTAAAGTTGCCAAGGTTGGAGACCCCTGTTCTATTGGGTAGGTTTTTTCCCCCTTTGGGAGCTTTAAAAAAAATAGTTAATTAGGTTTTTTTTAATTGTTCTTTTTTTAGACCTAGCCATTTAAAGTTTAGGAAGTTTTAAATTTAGCTGCTTTTATATAAAAATAAATTAAAATAAAATAATATTTGTGCAACTTTCTGAGATTTTAGTGTGTTTCTGTAGTGTTTCATTCTAACTACCCAAACACACAAAATCTCACAAAGCAGTATGTGGAATTTTGTGTGTGTAAAGTGTGAAAGTTGTTTTTAGGGGCTTTTTGTGGCTGTGTGAGGTTCCTGGTTGTTGCAGGGGCCATTTTGGGTCTAGCACAGCTGCTTTTACATTGTGGGTGAGCCAATTGTGTTGTGTTGTGTGTGTGTAAAGTGTGAAAGTTGTTTTTTGGGGCTTTTTGTGGCTGTGTGAGGTTCCTGCTTGTTGCAGGGGCCATTTTGGGTCTAGCACAGCTGCTTTTACATTGTGGGTGAGCCAGTTGTGTTGTGTTGTGTTTTGTAGGTTAAAAAAGGGCAAAGAAGTGACATTGACTTGGCCACGCCCACCCAGTCACCTTACCACCAAGCCCTGCCCACTAATTAAGCCACGCCCACAGAACCGGTAGCAAAAAAATTTAGATTTCACCCCTGAGTCAGTGTGAGCTTAAATGGACTCCAGAGGATGGTAGAGGACAGGAAGGCCTGGAGGAATGTTGTCCATATGATGGGTCAGACACAACTTTAAAACTAGCAACAACAAAACCACAGGAGCTGATTTTAACCTGTAAGCAGGTTTTTCAAAAACTTTTTTTTCCCTCTGGCACTCTTCTTCTTTTTCACCTCCAATGCAGACTGCCTTCTCATCTTTGGGGCCACCCTATGCAAATTCTAGAATTCCTAGTAATGCATGTCCTGCATGAACATTAAACTGTAACCAGATAATCCTTAGTAATACTACAATTTCCAAGTTGTCAGTTTCCCTCAATAGGAATTAAGGCTCATGTAGCCCTTACTCTCATGCTTTAAAAATGAATAACCTTAGCTATGTTTAGTTTTGGATAAGAGAATGAGACACCAATTTAGTCTTAATGACTGAACAGTAACTTCAATAACTTCTGGCATATTCCAGGGTGTCCTGCTTGAGCAGAGGATGGGATGAGAAGACCTCTAAGGTCCCTTGCCATTGTGTTATTCTATTATTCCATTTGGATTTTCTAAAGCATCAGTCAACATTCATGTTTTTTTTTTTTAATTTGATTTATATGCCGCCCTTCTCCGGAGACTCAGGGCGGCTTACAATGCGTTAAGCAATAGCCTTCATACTTTTGTATATTTATACAAAGTCAGTTTATTGCCCCCACAAACTGGGTCCTCATTTCACCTACCTTAGAAAGGATGGAAGGCTGAGTCAACCTTGAGCCTGGCGAGATTCGAACCTGCAGTAATTGCAGGCAGCTGGTCTTAATAACAGGGTGCTTTAGACCACTGTACTACCAAGGCTCATATCTGCAAACCATTGTTACTTGTAAACTGTTCCCTGAGATTTAAATGAAGAGGAACTATGACAGAAACTAGCATCATTGGTATTGATATTATTATTTTTCATTTTGGCTTTGAAATTTGACAAATTCAGTACATTGTATGTATTAAATATCTTAATCTGGTAAAGCTTAATCTGTTGTTGTTAGAGCAAGTTAAAAGTGAATAGATGGATGTATAACTGGTTGGCCAGCTTGACAACTAAATAGATAGTTAGGAATTGTTTGTGCATAACAATATTGCACATTATTTGCCAGGGCTGTTGTTGATTTCCAAGTTTCTATATTTTTCAGTCCTCTCACCAATCAACTCAATTTAATTTTATGGCAGTCTTAGCCCAGTAGAAATAATAAAGTTTAACTCTCGTTAATCAATCATTTAACATGTTTTTGACATGCCTTCAACAGACTATAATTTCCGCAGCTTTTCCAAGAAAGCAAAACATGCACAACTCTAATGAGTCCTTTTCCTTCGTTTGCTGAGAAAACAGTGATGAATAAACCAGGTTAGAGATCATGGCTTGTGTCTTCTGGTGGGAGAGCTTTCAGGGAGGTTCAGCCAGGCAGATCCTTTGTCCCGTTACAGAGACCAAAGAAGTAAAAAAAAAAAAAAAATGACACCGTCAGGATTAAGCCAGGTCAATCAGAGGCAATGGCTTGACATAAAACTCGGCATTGGAAGGTGATAGGGAGGCAGAGTGGGGTGTTTCCCTCCCTTCCCCCCAGAAAAAATCTGCTTTGTCAAAAGCTTCAGTCTCTTCTCACCTACAGGCCACTTCTGCTGATCCCAGCTCATTAATTGAACTGGAGAGCTGCCTTGACCCGGGCTGGGTTCTTTTGAAGTTGATGTCCTCTGTCGCAGGAGGAAATAATTTTCTGCCTGATTCAATGAGCCATCAGTAGCGCTAGCAGGCCCAATGACATGTGAGAATATTAACCTCCTACCTTGAAAAGCTGTGAATCTTGAGAGGCAGTCTATAATCAGCCTCACTCACTCGCCTGTCTCTCCGCTCGCTCTACGCACTCAGATACAAAGCATGGACAGGAGGCTCCGGGTCAGCTGTGGGGATTCCATTCAAGCTTTCTTCAGTAGGGGGAGCGTTCCAGGATCCCAATTGTGATCTCCGTCTGCGCAATTCGGTTAAGGACCAAACAGATGCCTCTCCACAAAGGGTTTGATTGCTTATCGGGATGGTTAGATTTTTGTAGCCGCTTAAGTGCGCGTACGGTCTGACCTAAGCGTAGTACACAAAATTATCTGCTACAACGTCCTACCTGTCAATGACTACTTCAGCTTCAACCACAATAATACACGAGCACACAATAGATGCAAACTCAAGGTAAACCGCTCCAAACTCGATTGCAGAAAATACGACTTCAGCAACAGTGTGGTCAATGCCTGGAATGCACTACCTGACTGTAGTTTCTTCCCCAAATCCCCAAAATTTTAATCTTAGATTATCTATTATTGTCCTCACCCCATTCCTAAAAGGTCTGTAAGGGGTGGGCATAAGCGCACCAACGTGCCTAACACAGGGGTGGGTTCTACTTACATTTACTACCGATTCGCAACGGGGCCGTGCTCATGCGCCCACTTCGCTCACATGCACATGCGCGCTCTTCTGTGCATGCGCAGAAGCATTTTCATGAGGTCAGGGTCAGTGGGCAGGGTCTCCTGCCGGTTTTACTATAGAACCGGTGTGAACCGGGGGCAACCCACCACTGACCTAACATCCCTGTCCTACTATCCCCATTTATTCATAGCCATTTCCTGTGTTCATATCCATGTTTATACTTATACCTGTTGTCTTGTACATGTTTGACTAACTAACTGAATGAATGAATGAATGAATGAATGAATGAATGAATGAATGAACAAAATAAGAAGAGACAAAAAAAATGTGATTTCCGTCTGCACAATGCACTATTTGTTTAAGGACCAAACAGATGCCTCTCCATAAGGTGTGAAGTTTGATTGATTATCAGGATGGTTAGATTTTTGTAGCCGCTTAAGTGCGACCCAGTAGTGTGCCGCGGCTCCCCCTCGCCGCCCCCCCCCCAAAAAAGCCAATGCCATCCTAGGCTTCCTCAACAGTGGAATGGCATCAACATCACAAGAAGCGATAGTACCACTCTATACTGCACTAGTAAGGCCACATTTGGAATACTGAGTCCAATTCTGGCCACCAAGATACAGAAAAGATGCTGAGGTCCTAGAAAGAAGGCTGAGAAGAGGCACAAGATGATACAGGATCTACTGTAGGACTCTAAATCATATGGTGTACGGTTAAGGGAACTAAATATGTCCAGCCTAATAAAGAGAATGTTTAGGAGTGACATGATAGCTGTATTCTGATGTTTGAGGGGTTCTCACAGAAAAGAGGTCAAGAAATAATGGGTGGAAGCTTATCAAAATGAGATCCAACCTGGAACTAAAAAGAAATTTCCTGACAGTGAGTACAATTAATCAATGGAATAGCTTGCCAGCCGGAGATGTGGATGTTCCATTACTGGAGGTTTTCAAGAAAATATTGGGCAGCCATTTGTCCAGGATGATATAAGGTCTCCTACATTGGGCAAGGGTTTGGATTAGAAGACCTCCAAAATCCTATCCAGCCCTATAATTCTCTTCCCTTCCTTTCATGGCTGTGAAAGTTGGACCATAAGAAAGGCTGAGCGCCAAAGAATTGAGGCCTTTGAACTCTGGTGCTGGAGAAGACTCCTGCAAGTCACTTGGAATGCAAGGCGATCAAACCGGTCAGTCCTAGAGGAGATCAACCCCTGACTGTTCTTTAGAAGGCCAGATCCTGAAGATGAAACTCAAATACTTTGGCCACCTAATGAGAAGGAAGGACTCACTGGAGAAGAGCCTAATGCTGGGAAAGATTGACGGCAAAAGAAGAAGGGGATGACAGAGAACGAGGTGGATGGATGGAGTCACCAAAGCAGTCGGTGTGAGCTTAAATGGACTCCAGAGAATGGTAGAGGACAGGAAGGCCTGGAGGAACATTGTCCATAGGGCCGTGATGGGTCGGACATGACTTCGCAACTAACAACAAAAAAGCCAGAAGAGAGCTATTTTGACTTCACCTTTTGATGTCATCATAGAACTTCAACTTACCAACTTTAAGGGGTTGGCCTTGGTCACTTAAGCAGTTTAGCGTCTATGTATCTCAAGGGTTGCCTCACTTCTATATAAGCCCTGACATTTTTTTTTTTTGGAAGATGCTCACTTGGTCAAAGGTATGTCTGGGAGAAAGTCCTAGGGACCCACATCACTCTCATGGGGCAGTTGAATCTTTCCCTAGCATTTTCTTCTGGAATTGACTGAGTAGAAATGGGCCAGTTGTTTCCCTGCATCCTTCTTCAAGTAGAGTAACCAGAAAAATATCTGCAGCAGATCAATAGCTTCAAAAGCTGTAAAGAAGTCCATGAAGCTGTATTTCTTCTGTCCCTTTTCTGGACTATATAAATCTGAAGAAATCCATATCTGAGTCAAAAGAGGACCGGAAGTCAAGAGTGACAGGAATCTAGAAAATCAGTGTCACTGATGGATGGGAAAGTCAGCTACCAGCCTATCTGTGTTCATCCCCCATGCATCATTCAGGGGCAATGCCTAACCAACGCTCCTTTGAAATGGAATTTAGATTGTATTGAACAAAACTGAGCATCTCTTCCCTACCCAGTGAAGGAGAACCAATGGCATGGACAGACAGGTATCTTGCCTATAGTCACTGAGTGTGAAGACTAACTAGTCCTAGGTATGGTTGGTGAGGAAGTGAGGAAGAGAAGCAGAGGTGGTATTCAGCTGGTTCATACCGGTTCGAGTGAACTGGTAGTGGAAATCGTGGGTTGGCCCGCCCATCCACCCACCCGCACCGGCTCTATGCTGTCCTATGTAGGCACATTTTTGAGGCGGGGCGCATGCACGGA